>NW_027039431.1:0-64099 GCF_034236695.1 Oncorhynchus nerka | reverse complement strand
TGTTATAGTTCTGTAGTATGACTCATCGATCTGTCATCTGTTATAGTTCTGTAGTATGACTCATCGATCTGTTATAGGTCTGTAGTATGACTCATCGCTCTGTTATAGTTCTGTAGTATGACTCATCGCTCTGTTATAGTTCTGTAGTATGACTCATCGATCTGTTATAGTTCTGTAGTATGACTCATCGATCTGTTATAGTTCTGTAGTATGACTCATCGATCTGTCAACTGTTATAGTTCTGTAGTATGACTCATCGATCTGTTATAGTTCTGTAGTATGACTCATCGCTCTGTCAACTGTTATAGTTCTGTAGTATGACTCATCGATCTGTCAACTGTTATAGTTCTGTAGTATGACTCATCGCTCTGTCAACTGTTATAGTTCTGTAGTATGACTCATCGATCTGTTATAGTTCTGTAGTATGACTCATCGATCTGTTATAGTTCTGTAGTATGACTCATCGATCTGTTATAGTTCTGTAGTATGACTCATCGATCTGTTATAGTTCTGTAGTATGACTCATCGCTCTGTTATAGTTCTGTAGTATGACTCATCGCTCATCGATCTGTTATAGTTCTGTAGTATGACTCATCGACTCTGTTATAGTTCTGTAGTATGACTCATCGACTGTTATAGTTCTGTAGTATGACTCATCGATCTGTCAACTGTTATAGTTCTGTAGTATGACTCATCGTCTGTTATAGTTCTGTAGTATGACTGTCTGTCAACTGTTATAGTTCTCTGTAGTATGACTCATCGCTCTGTTATAGTTCTGTAGTATGACTCATCGATCTGTTATAGTTCTGTAGTATGACTCATCGATCTGTTATAGTTCTGTAGTATGACTCATCGCTCTGTCAACTGTTATAGTTCTGTAGTATGACTCATCGATCTGTCAACTGTTATAGTTCTGTAGTATGACTCATCGATCTGTTATAGTTCTGTAGTATGACTCATCGCTCTGTTATAGTTCTGTAGTATGACTCATCGATCTGTTATAGTTCTGTAGTATGACTCATCGCTCTGTTATAGTTCTGTAGTATGACTCATCGATCTGTTATAGTTCTGTAGTATGACTCATCGATCTGTTATAGTTCTGTAGTATGACTCATCGCTGTTATAGTTCTGTTATGAGTTCTGTTAGTTCTGTAGTATGACTCATCGATCTGTTATAGTTCTGTAGTATGACTCATCGCTCTGTTATAGTTCTGTAGTATGACTCATCGCTCTGTTATAGTTCTGTAGTATGACTCATCGATCTGTTATAGTTCTGTAGTATGACTCATCGATCTGTTATAGTTCTGTAGTATGACTCATCGATCTGTTATAGTTCTGTAGTATGACTCATCGATCTGTTATAGTTCTGTAGTATGACTCATCGCTCTGTTATAGTTCTGTAGTATGACTCATCGATCTGTTATAGTTCTGTAGTATGACTCATCGTTCTGTAGTATGACTCATCGATCTGTTATAGTTCTGTAGTATGACTCATCGCTCTGTCAACTGTTATAGTTCTGTAGTATGACTCATCGATCTGTTGTAGTTCTGTAGTATGACTCATCGCTCTGTCAACTGTTATAGTTCTGTAGTATGACTCATCGCTCTGTTATAGTTCTGTAGTATGACTCATCGCTCTGTCATCTGTTATATTTCTGTAGTATGACTCATCGATCTGTTATAGTTCTGTAGTATGACTCATCGATCTGTTATAGTTCTGTAGTATGACTCATCGATCTGTTATAGTTCTGTAGTATGACTCATCGATCTGTTATAGTTCTGTAGTATGACTCATCGCTCTGTCAACTGTTATAGTTCTGTAGTATGACTCATCGATCTGTTATAGTTCTGTAGTATGACTCATCGATCTGTTATAGTTCTGTAGTATGACTCATCGCTCTGTCATCTGTTATAGTTCTGTAGTATGACTCATCGATCTGTCAACTGTTATAGTTCTGTAGTATGACTCATCGATCTGTTATAGTTCTGTAGTATGACTCATCGATCTGTTATAGTTCTGTAGTATGACTCATCGATCTGTTATAGTTCTGTAGTATGACTCATCGCTCTGTCAACTGTTATAGTTCTGTAGTATGACTCATCGATCTGTTATAGTTCTGTAGTATGACTCATCGATCTGTTATAGTTCTGTAGTATGACTCATCGATCTGTCAACTGTTATAGTTCTGTAGTATGACTCATCGATCTGTCAACTGTTATAGTTCTGTAGTATGACTCATCGCTCTGTTATAGTTCTGTAGTATGACTCATCGATCTGTCATCTGTTATAGTTCTGTAGTATGACTCATCGATCTGTTATAGTTCTGTAGTATGACTCATCGATCTGTTATAGTTCTGTAGTATGACTCATCGATCTGTTATAGTTCTGTAGTATGACTCATCGATCTGTCAACTGTTATAGTTCTGTAGTATGACTCATCGATCTGTTATAGTTCTGTAGTATGACTCATCGATCTGTTATAGTTCTGTAGTATGACTCATCGATCTGTCAACTGTTATAGTTCTGTAGTATGACTCATCGATCTGTCAACTGTTATAGTTCTGTAGTATGACTCATCGCTCTGTTATAGTTCTGTAGTATGACTCATCGATCTGTCATCTGTTATAGTTCTGTAGTATGACTCATCGATCTGTTATAGTTCTGTAGTATGACTCATCGATCTGTTATAGTTCTGTAGTATGACTCATCGATCTGTTATAGTTCTGTAGTATGACTCATCGATCTGTCAACTGTTATAGTTCTGTAGTATGACTCATCGATCTGTTATAGTTCTGTAGTATGACTCATCGATCTGTCAACTGTTATAGTTCTGTAGTATGACTCATCGATCTGTTATAGTTCTGTAGTATGACTCATCGATCTGTTATAGTTCTGTAGTATGACTCATCGATCTGTCAACTGTTATAGTTCTGTAGTATGACTCATCGATCTGTCAACTGTTATAGTTCTGTAGTATGACTCATCGCTCTGTTATAGTTCTGTAGTATGACTCATCGATCTGTCATCTGTTATAGTTCTGTAGTATGACTCATCGATCTGTTATAGTTCTGTAGTATGACTCATCGATCTGTTATAGTTCTGTAGTATGACTCATCGATCTGTCAACTGTTATAGTTCTGTAGTATGACTCATCGATCTGTTATAGTTCTGTAGTATGACTCATCGATCTGTTATAGTTCTGTAGTATGACTCATCGCTCTGTCATCTGTTATAGTTCTGTAGTATGATCTCAGCACCTTTATCAAGTCCCCTCAGTGTGTTCTCTAGGCAAGCTAGCGTTCAGTAGTGTCTGTCTCCAGGTGTTTTCTACAGCCGTAGGTTCAGTAGTGTCTGTCTCCAGGTGTTTCCTACAGCCGTAGGTTCAGTAGTGTCTGTCTCCAGGTGTTTTCTACAGCCTTACGTTCAGTAGTGTCTCTGTCTGTCTGTCTGTCTGTCTGTCTGCATGGAATATTCCATCACTCCAGACAGAACAATATGTTTGGTTACATTGAGCATGTGAAGACTCCTGGGCACAGTGAAGTCCACTTCTCCCTCGTTCCACAGTGAAGGGTACCTTAGAAGGTACCCCAGGCGGTTTTGTTGCATAGCAGTAGAGAGATACTGTTCTGTCTGCTTACTTTGCTGCTCTGATAACTAAGTAGTCTTCTAATGATGCTTTCTGTGATATGCAAACAACCAAACATACGTTTTGGGGCCTTTTTCTTTTCCTGTGTCATGTAGGATGTGCATTTCTAATTTCTCTGTACAGCCATCAACATACAGCTGTCAGCATACAGCCGTCAACATACAGCCGTCAGCATACAGCCGTCAACATACAGCCGTCAGCATACAGCCGTCAGCATACAGCCGTCAACATACAGCCGTCAGCATAAAGCCGTCAGCATACAGCCCGTCAACATACAGCCGTCAACATACAGCCGTCAGCATACAGCCGTCAACATACAGCCGTCAGCATAAAGCCGTCAGCATAAAGCCGTCAGCATACAGCCCGTCAGCATACAGCCGTCAACATACAGCCGTCAGCATACAGCCGTCAGCATACAGCCGTCAGCATACAGCCGTCAACATACAGCCGTCAGCATACAGCCGTCAACATACAGCCGTCAACATACAGCCGTCAGCATACAGCCGTCAACATACAGCCGTCAACATACAGCCGTCAGCATACAGCCGTCAGCATACAGCCGTCAACATACAGCCGTCAACATACAGCCGTCACACCCGTCAACATACAGCCGTCAACATACAGCCGTCAGCATACAGCCGTCAGCATACAGCCGTCAACATACAGCCGTCAACATACAGCCGTCAACATACAGCCGTCAGCATACAGCCGTCAGCATACAGCCGTCAGCATACAGCCGTCAGCATACAGCCGTCAACATACAGCCGTCAACATACAGCCGTCAGCATACAGCCGTCAACATACAGCCGTCAGCATACAGCCGTCAACATACAGCCGTCAGCATACAGCCGTCAGCATACAGCCGTCAACATACAGCCGTCAGCATACAGCCGTCAACATACAGCCGTCAACATACAGCCGTCAACATACAGCCGTCAACATACAGCCGTCAGCATACAGCCGTCAGCATACAGCCGTCAACATACAGCCCGTCAACATACAGCCCGTCAACATACAGCCGTCAACATACAGCCGTCAACATACAGCCGTCAACATACAGCCGTCAACATACAGCCGTCAGCATACAGCCGTCAACATACAGCCGTCAGCATACAGCCGTCAGCATACAGCCGTCAGCATACAGCCGTCAGCATACAGCCGTCAGCATACAGCCGTCAACATACAGCCGTCAACATACAGCTAACATTTAGTTCTTTCTGTTAGCTGTTATCATCATGGTCTTCAGTACTAGTGGACATCTTCCTCTCCTTTTCTCAGCTTCTGTTTCCCCTCTCTCTCTCTCTCTCTCTCTTCCAGCTGTTACTATAGTAACCACCAGTCATGGGGAAGCAGAACAGCAAACTCCGCCCTGAGGTGATGCAGGATCTGCTGGAGAGCACGGACTTCACGGAGCATGAGATCCAGGAGTGGTACAAGGGCTTCCTGAGAGACTGCCCCAGCGGGAACCTCTCCATGGAGGAGTTTAAGAAGATCTACGGTAACTTCTTCCCTTACGGAGACGCCTCCAAGTTCGCAGAGCACGTCTTCCGCACCTTCGACGCCAACGGGGACGGGACCATCGACTTCCGGGAGTTCATCATCGCTCTGAGCGTCACATCGCGGGGCAAGCTGGAGCAGAAATTGAAGTGGGCCTTCAGCATGTACGACCTGGACGGGAACGGATACATCAGCAAGTCTGAGATGCTGGAGATCGTACAGGTGAGGCAGGAACAGAGAGGTGGGATTTGTAGTTCTGGTGTGAGTTATAGGTCTGAGGTGATACAGGTGAGGCAGGAACAGAGAGCTGGGATTTGTAGTTCTGGTGTGAGTTATAGGTCTGAGATGATACAGGTGAGGCAGGAACAGAGAGCTGGGATTTGTAGTTCTGGTGTGAGTTATAGGTCTGAGATGATACAGGTGAGGCAGAAAAACAGAGAGCTGGGATTTGTAGTTCTGGTGTGAGTTATTTGTAGTTCTGGTGTGAGTTATTTGTAGGCACGGTATGCACGACCTGGACAGGAACAGACACATGAGGAGGTCTGAGATGATAGAGGTGAGGCAGGAACAGAAACATGAGGAGGTCTGAGATGGTGGAGATGAGACAGGAACAGACACATGAGGAGGTCTGAGATGGTAGAGGTGAGACAGGAACAGACACATGAGGAGGTCTGAGATGGTGGAGATGAGACAGGAACAGACACATGAGGTCTGAGATGGTAGAGGTGAGACAGGAACAGACACATGAGGTCTGAGATGATAGAGGTGAGACAGGAACAGACACATGAGGAGGAGAGGTGAGACAGAAACAGACACATGAGGAGGAGAGGTGAGACAGGAACAGACACATGAGGAGGTCTGAGATGGTAGAGGTGAGACAGGAACAGACACATGAGGAGGTCTGAGATGGTGGAGGTGAGACAGGAACAGACACATAAGGAGGTCTGAGATGGTGGAGGTGAGACAGGAACAGACACATGAGGAGGTCTGAGATGGTGGAGGTGAGACAGGAACAGACACATGAGGAGGTCTGAGATGGTAGAGGTGAGACAGGAACAGACACATGAGGAGGTCTGAGATGGTAGAGGTGAGACAGGAACAGACACATGAGGAGGTCTGAGATGGTGGAGGTGAGACAGGAACAGACACATGAGGAGGTCTGAGATGGTAGAGGTGAGGCAGGAACAGACACATGAGGAGGTCTGAGATGGTGGAGGTGAGACAGGAACAGACACATGAGGAGGTCTGAGATGGTAGAGGTGAGACAGGAACAGACACATGAGGAGGTCTGAGATGGTAGAGGTGAGACAGGAACAGACACATGAGGAGGTCTGAGATGGTAGAGGTGAGACAGGAACAGACACATGAGGTCTGAGATGGTAGAGGTGAGACAGGAACAGACACATGAGGAGGTCTGAGATGGTAGAGGTGAGACAGGAACAGACACATGAGGTCTGAGATGGTAGAGGTGAGACAGGAACAGACACATGAGGAGGTCTGAGATGGTAGAGGTGAGACAGGAACAGACACGTGAGGTCTGAGATGATAGAGGTGAGACAGGAACAGACACATGAGGAGGTCTGAGATGGTAGAGGTGAGACAGGAACAGACACATGAGGTCTGAGATGGTAGAGGTGAGACAGGAACAGACACATGAGGAGGTCTGAGATGGTAGAGGTGAGACAGGAACAGACACGTGAGGTCTGAGATGATAGAGGTGAGACAGGAACAGACACATGAGGAGGTCTGAGATGGTAGAGGTGAGACAGGAACAGACACATGAGGTCTGAGATGATAGAGGTGAGACAGGAACAGACACATGAGGAGGTCTGAGATGGTAGAGGTGAGACAGGAACAGACACATGAGGTCTGAGATGGTAGAGGTGAGACAGGAACAGACACATGAGGAGGTCTGAGATGGTAGAGGTGAGACAGGAACAGACACATGAGGTCTGAGATGATAGAGGTGAGACAGGAACAGACACATGAGGAGGTCTGAGATGATAGAGGTGAGGCAGGAACAGACACATGAGGAGGTCTGAGATGGTGGAGATGAGACAGGAACAGACACATGAAGAGGTCTGAGATGGTAGAGGTGAGACAGGAACAGACACATGAGGAGGTCTGAGATGGTGGAGATGAGACAGGAACAGACACATGAGGTCTGAGATGGTAGAGGTGAGACAGGAACAGACACATGAGGTCTGAGATGATAGAGGTGAGACAGGAACAGACACATGAGGAGGAGAGGTGAGACAGGAACAGACACATGAGGAGGAGAGGTGAGACAGGAACAGACACATGAGGAGGTCTGAGATGGTAGAGGTGAGACAGGAACAGACACATGAGGAGGTCTGAGATGGTGGAGGTGAGACAGGAACAGACACATAAGGAGGTCTGAGATGGTGGAGGTGAGACAGGAACAGACACATGAGGAGGTCTGAGATGGTGGAGGTGAGACAGGAACAGACACATGAGGAGGTCTGAGATGGTAGAGGTGAGACAGGAACAGACACATGAGGAGGTCTGAGATGGTAGAGGTGAGACAGGAACAGACACATGAGGAGGTCTGAGATGGTGGAGGTGAGACAGGAACAGACACATGAGGAGGTCTGAGATGGTAGAGGTGAGGCAGGAACAGACACATGAGGAGGTCTGAGATGGTGGAGGTGAGACAGGAACAGACACATGAGGAGGTCTGAGATGGTAGAGGTGAGACAGGAACAGACACATGAGGAGGTCTGAGATGGTAGAGGTGAGACAGGAACAGACACATGAGGAGGTCTGAGATGGTAGAGGTGAGACAGGAACAGACACATGAGGTCTGAGATGGTAGAGGTGAGACAGGAACAGACACATGAGGAGGTCTGAGATGGTAGAGGTGAGACAGGAACAGACACATGAGGTCTGAGATGGTAGAGGTGAGACAGGAACAGACACATGAGGAGGTCTGAGATGGTAGAGGTGAGACAGGAACAGACACGTGAGGTCTGAGATGATAGAGGTGAGACAGGAACAGACACATGAGGAGGTCTGAGATGGTAGAGGTGAGACAGGAACAGACACATGAGGTCTGAGATGGTAGAGGTGAGACAGGAACAGACACATGAGGAGGTCTGAGATGGTAGAGGTGAGACAGGAACAGACACGTGAGGTCTGAGATGATAGAGGTGAGACAGGAACAGACACATGAGGAGGTCTGAGATGGTAGAGGTGAGACAGGAACAGACACATGAGGTCTGAGATGATAGAGGTGAGACAGGAACAGACACATGAGGAGGTCTGAGATGGTAGAGGTGAGACAGGAACAGACACATGAGGTCTGAGATGGTAGAGGTGAGACAGGAACAGACACATGAGGAGGTCTGAGATGGTAGAGGTGAGACAGGAACAGACACATGAGGTCTGAGATGATAGAGGTGAGACAGGAACAGACACATGAGGAGGTCTGAGATGATAGAGGTGAGGCAGGAACAGACACATGAGGAGGTCTGAGATGGTAGAGGTGAAGCAGGAACAGACACATGAGGTCTGAGATGGTAGAGGTGAGACAGGAACAGACACATGAGGTCTGAGATGGTAGAGGTGAGACAGGAACAGATACATGAGGAGGTCTGAGATGGTAGAGGTGAGACAGGAACAGACACATGAGGTCTGAGATGATAGAGGTGAGACAGGAACAGACACATGAGGAGGTCTGAGATGGTAGAGGTGAGACAGGAACAGACACATGAGGAGGTCTGAGATGGTAGAGATGATAGAGGCGAGACAGGAACAGACACATGAGGAGGTCTGAGATGGTGGAGGTGAGACAGGAACAGACACATGAGGAGGTCTGAGTTGGTGGAGGTGAGACAGGAACAGACACATGAGGAGGTCTGAGATGATAGAGGCGAGACAGGAACAGACACATGAGGAGGTCTGAGATGGTGGAGGTGAGACAGGAACAGACACATGAGGAGGTCTGAGATGGTAGAGGTGAGACAGGAACAGACACATGAGGAGGTCTGAGATGGTAGAGGTGAGACAGGAACAGACACATGAGGAGGTCTGAGATGGTAGAGGTGAGACAGGAACAGACACATGAGGAAGTCTGAGATGGTGGAGATGGTAGAGGTGAGACAGGAACAGACATATGAGGAGGTCTGAGATGGTAGAGGTGAGACAGGAACAGACACATGAGGAGGTCTGAGATGGTAGAGGTGAGACAGGAACAGACACATGAGGAGGTCTGAGGTGAGACAGGAACAGACACATGAGGTCTGAGATGGTGGAGGTGAGACAGGAACAGACACATGATGTCTGAGATGGTGGAGGTGAGACAGGAACAGACACATGAGGAGGTCTGAGATGGTGGAGGTGAGACAGGAACAGACACATAAGGAGGTCTGAGATGGTGGAGGTGAGACAGGAACAGACACATGAGGAGGTCTGAGATGGTGGAGGTGAGACAGGAACAGACACATAAGGAGGTCTGAGATGGTGGAGGTGAGACAGGAACAGACACATAAGGAGGTCTGAGATGGTGGAGGTGAGACAGGAACAGACACATGAGGTCTGAGATGGTGGAGGTGAGACAGGAAAAGACACATGAGGTCTGAGATGGTGGAGGTGAGACAGGAACAGACACATGAGGAGATCTGAGATGGTAGAGGTGAGACAGGAACAGACACATAAGGAGGTCTGAGATGGTGGAGGTGAGACAGGAACAGACACATGATGTCTGAGATGGTAGAGGTGAGACAGGAACAGACACATGAGGAGGTCTGAGATGGTAGAGGTGAGACAGGAACAGACACGTGAGGTCTGAGATGATAGAGGTGAGACAGGAACAGACACATGAGGAGGTCTGAGATGGTAGAGGTGAGACAGGAACAGACACATGAGGTCTGAGATGGTAGAGGTGAGACAGGAACAGACACATGAGGAGGTCTGAGATGGTAGAGGTGAGACAGGAACAGACACGTGAGGTCTGAGATGATAGAGGTGAGACAGGAACAGACACAGGAGGTCTGAGATGGTAGAGGTGAGACAGGAACAGACACATGAGGTCTGAGATGATAGAGGTGAGACAGGAACAGACACATGAGGAGGTCTGAGATGGTAGAGGTGAGACAGGAACAGACACATGAGGTCTGAGATGGTAGAGGTGAGACAGGAACAGACACATGAGGAGGTCTGAGATGGTAGAGGTGAGACAGGAACAGACACATGAGGTCTGAGATGATAGAGGTGAGACAGGAACAGACACATGAGGAGGTCTGAGATGATAGAGGTGAGGCAGGAACAGACACATGAGGAGGTCTGAGATGGTGGAGATGAGACAGGAACAGACACATGAAGAGGTCTGAGATGGTAGAGGTGAGACAGGAACAGACACATGAGGAGGTCTGAGATGGTGGAGATGAGACAGGAACAGACACATGAGGTCTGAGATGGTAGAGGTGAGACAGGAACAGACACATGAGGTCTGAGATGATAGAGGTGAGACAGGAACAGACACATGAGGAGGAGAGGTGAGACAGGAACAGACACATGAGGAGGAGAGGTGAGACAGGAACAGACACATGAGGAGGTCTGAGATGGTAGAGGTGAGACAGGAACAGACACATGAGGAGGTCTGAGATGGTGGAGGTGAGACAGGAACAGACACATAAGGAGGTCTGAGATGGTGGAGGTGAGACAGGAACAGACACATGAGGAGGTCTGAGATGGTGGAGGTGAGACAGGAACAGACACATGAGGAGGTCTGAGATGGTAGAGGTGAGACAGGAACAGACACATGAGGAGGTCTGAGATGGTAGAGGTGAGACAGGAACAGACACATGAGGAGGTCTGAGATGGTGGAGGTGAGACAGGAACAGACACATGAGGAGGTCTGAGATGGTAGAGGTGAGGCAGGAACAGACACATGAGGAGGTCTGAGATGGTGGAGGTGAGACAGGAACAGACACATGAGGAGGTCTGAGATGGTAGAGGTGAGACAGGAACAGACACATGAGGAGGTCTGAGATGGTAGAGGTGAGACAGGAACAGACACATGAGGAGGTCTGAGATGGTAGAGGTGAGACAGGAACAGACACATGAGGTCTGAGATGGTAGAGGTGAGACAGGAACAGACACATGAGGAGGTCTGAGATGGTAGAGGTGAGACAGGAACAGACACATGAGGTCTGAGATGGTAGAGGTGAGACAGGAACAGACACATGAGGAGGTCTGAGATGGTAGAGGTGAGACAGGAACAGACACGTGAGGTCTGAGATGATAGAGGTGAGACAGGAACAGACACATGAGGAGGTCTGAGATGGTAGAGGTGAGACAGGAACAGACACATGAGGTCTGAGATGGTAGAGGTGAGACAGGAACAGACACATGAGGAGGTCTGAGATGGTAGAGGTGAGACAGGAACAGACACGTGAGGTCTGAGATGATAGAGGTGAGACAGGAACAGACACATGAGGAGGTCTGAGATGGTAGAGGTGAGACAGGAACAGACACATGAGGTCTGAGATGATAGAGGTGAGACAGGAACAGACACATGAGGAGGTCTGAGATGGTAGAGGTGAGACAGGAACAGACACATGAGGTCTGAGATGGTAGAGGTGAGACAGGAACAGACACATGAGGAGGTCTGAGATGGTAGAGGTGAGACAGGAACAGACACATGAGGTCTGAGATGATAGAGGTGAGACAGGAACAGACACATGAGGAGGTCTGAGATGATAGAGGTGAGGCAGGAACAGACACATGAGGAGGTCTGAGATGGTAGAGGTGAAGCAGGAACAGACACATGAGGTCTGAGATGGTAGAGGTGAGACAGGAACAGACACATGAGGTCTGAGATGGTAGAGGTGAGACAGGAACAGATACATGAGGAGGTCTGAGATGGTAGAGGTGAGACAGGAACAGACACATGAGGTCTGAGATGATAGAGGTGAGACAGGAACAGACACATGAGGAGGTCTGAGATGGTAGAGGTGAGACAGGAACAGACACATGAGGAGGTCTGAGATGGTAGAGATGATAGAGGCGAGACAGGAACAGACACATGAGGAGGTCTGAGATGGTGGAGGTGAGACAGGAACAGACACATGAGGAGGTCTGAGTTGGTGGAGGTGAGACAGGAACAGACACATGAGGAGGTCTGAGATGATAGAGGCGAGACAGGAACAGACACATGAGGAGGTCTGAGATGGTGGAGGTGAGACAGGAACAGACACATGAGGAGGTCTGAGATGGTAGAGGTGAGACAGGAACAGACACATGAGGAGGTCTGAGATGGTAGAGGTGAGACAGGAACAGACACATGAGGTCTGAGATGGTAGAGGTGAGACAGGAACAGACACATGAGGAGGTCTGAGATGGTAGAGGTGAGACAGGAACAGACACATGAGGTCTGAGATGATAGAGGTGAGACAGGAACAGACACATGAGGAGGTCTGAGATGATAGAGGTGAGGCAGGAACAGACACATGAGGAGGTCTGAGATGGTAGAGGTGAAGCAGGAACAGACACATGAGGTCTGAGATGGTAGAGGTGAGACAGGAACAGACACATGAGGTCTGAGATGGTAGAGGTGAGACAGGAACAGATACATGAGGAGGTCTGAGATGGTAGAGGTGAGACAGGAACAGACACATGAGGTCTGAGATGATAGAGGTGAGACAGGAACAGACACATGAGGAGGTCTGAGATGGTAGAGGTGAGACAGGAACAGACACATGAGGAGGTCTGAGATGGTAGAGATGATAGAGGCGAGACAGGAACAGACACATGAGGAGGTCTGAGATGGTGGAGGTGAGACAGGAACAGACACATGAGGAGGTCTGAGTTGGTGGAGGTGAGACAGGAACAGACACATGAGGAGGTCTGAGATGATAGAGGCGAGACAGGAACAGACACATGAGGAGGTCTGAGATGGTGGAGGTGAGACAGGAACAGACACATGAGGAGGTCTGAGATGGTAGAGGTGAGACAGGAACAGACACATGAGGAGGTCTGAGATGGTAGAGGTGAGACAGGAACAGACACATGAGGAGGTCTGAGATGGTAGAGGTGAGACAGGAACAGACACATGAGGAAGTCTGAGATGGTGGAGATGGTAGAGGTGAGACAGGAACAGACATATGAGGAGGTCTGAGATGGTAGAGGTGAGACAGGAACAGACACATGAGGAGGTCTGAGATGGTAGAGGTGAGACAGGAACAGACACATGAGGAGGTCTGAGGTGAGACAGGAACAGACACATGAGGTCTGAGATGGTGGAGGTGAGACAGGAACAGACACATGATGTCTGAGATGGTGGAGGTGAGACAGGAACAGACACATGAGGAGGTCTGAGATGGTGGAGGTGAGACAGGAACAGACACATAAGGAGGTCTGAGATGGTGGAGGTGAGACAGGAACAGACACATGAGGAGGTCTGAGATGGTGGAGGTGAGACAGGAACAGACACATAAGGAGGTCTGAGATGGTGGAGGTGAGACAGGAACAGACACATAAGGAGGTCTGAGATGGTGGAGGTGAGACAGGAACAGACACATGAGGTCTGAGATGGTGGAGGTGAGACAGGAAAAGACACATGAGGTCTGAGATGGTGGAGGTGAGACAGGAACAGACACATGAGGAGATCTGAGATGGTAGAGGTGAGACAGGAACAGACACATAAGGAGGTCTGAGATGGTGGAGGTGAGACAGGAACAGACACATGATGTCTGAGATGGTAGAGGTGAGACAGGAACAGACACATAAGGAGGTCTGAGATGGTGGAGGTGAGACAGGAACAGACACATGAGGAGGTCTGAGATGGTGGAGGTGAGACAGGAACAGACACATGAGGTCTGAGATGATAGAGGTGAGGCAGGAATCCTATCTTACTGTTGGATTTCACTCCTGTATAAACTTCACCTACAATGCTTAGACTACCTACACATACCGATAGGTATATATACTCTTGTATACTCTTGTTAAAATGTTGCAGAAACTGGCCCGATCTGTAATGAAACACTAAACAGCAGCATCACTGTCTTTATCCATAAGACAGACCAGTCCTAGCTGCTGGCAGATAGTCCCAGACCAGTCTGAGCTCCCAGTCCCAGACCAGTCCCAGACCAGTCCGAGCTCCCAGTCCCAGCCCAGTCCTAGCTGCTGGCAGATAGTCCCAGACCAGTCTGAGCTTCCAGTCCCAGACCAGTCCTAGACCAGTCCCAGCTCCCAGTCCCAGCCCAGTCCTAGCTCCCAGTCCCAGACCAGTCCTAGCTACTGGAAGATAGTCCCAGACCAGTCCTAGCTGCTGGCAGACAGTCCCAGACCAGTCTGAGCTCCCAGTCCCAGACCAGTCCTAGACCAGTCCCAGACCAGTCCCAGCTCCCAGTCCCAGACCAGTCCTAGCTGCTGGCAGATAGTCCCAGACCAATCCGAGCTCCCAGCCCACTGGCAGACAGTCCCAGACCAGTCCTAGCTGCTGGCAGACAGTCCCAGACCAGTCCTAGCTGCTGGCAGACAGTCCCAGACCAGTCCCAGCTCCCAGTCCCAGACCGTCCCAGACCAGTCCCAGCTCCCAGTCCCAGACCAGTCCCAGACCAGTCCCAGACCAGCTCCCAGTCCCAGACCAGTCCCAGCTCCCAGTCCTAGCTCCCAGTCCTAGCTCCCAGTCCCAGCTCCCAGTCCCAGACCAGTCCCAGCTCCCAGACCAGTCCCAGCTCCCAGTCCCAGACCAGTCCCAGCTCCCAGTCCCAGCTCCCAGTCCCTGACCAGTCCCAGCTCCCAGTCCCAGCTCCCAGACCAGTCCCAGCTCCCAGTCCCAGACCAGTCCCAGCTCCCAGTCCCAGCTCAGTCCCAGCTCCCAGTCCCACCTCCCAGACCAGTCCCAGCTCCCAGACCAGTCCCAGCTCCCAGTCCCAGACCAGTCCCAGCTCCCAGTCCCAGACCAGTCCCAGCTCCCAGTCCTAGGTCCCAGTCCCAGACCAGTCCCAGCTCCCAGTCCCAGACCAGTCCCAGCTCACAGCCCCAGACCAGTCCCAGCTCACAGCCCCAGACCAGTCCCAGACCAGTCCTAGCTCCCAGTCCCAGACCAGTCCCAGCTCCCAGTCCTAGGTCCCAGTCCCAGACCAGTCCCAGCTCCCAGTCCCAGACCAGTCCCAGACCAGTCCTAGCTCCCAGTCCCAGACCAGTCCCAGCTCCCAGCCCCAGACCAGTCCCAGACCAGTCCTAGCTCCCAGTCCCAGCTCCCAGTCCCAGACCAGTCCCAGCTCCCAGTCCCAGACCAGTCCCAGACCAGTCCCAGCTCCCAGTCCCAGACCAGTCCCAGCTCCCAGTCCCAGACCAGTCCCAGCTCTCAGCCCCAGACCAGTCCAAGACCAGTCCCAGCTCCCAGCTCCCAGACCAGTCCCAGCTCCCAGTCCCAGCCCAGTCCCTCTGCTACATGTACTGTTTAAACAGGTCATTTACTCTAAAGACATTTCTATGGTCATGTATCTAGCAGAGAAAGAATGAGAAAAATAATTGACTAGGGATTCAGGTATTTCATGCAATGTCATTATCACTGGCAGGCTGTGGCCCGGACCATATTCCTCCAATAGAACCTTCCAGACCATATTCCTCCAATAGAACCTTCCAGACCGTATTCCTCCAATAGAACCTTCCAGACCATATTCCTCCAATAGAACCTTCCACACCATATTCCTCCAATAGAACCTTCCAGACCATATTCCTCCAATAGAACCTTCCAGACCATATTCCTCCAATAGAACCTTTCAGAACATATTCCTCCAATAGAACCATCCAGACCATATTCCTTCAATAGAACCTTCCAGACCTTATTCCTCCAATAGAACCTTCCAGACCATATTCCTCCAATAGAACCTTCCACACCATATTCCTCCAATAGAACCTTCCAGACCA
Organism: Oncorhynchus nerka; assembly: GCF_034236695.1. Classification (NCBI taxonomy): domain Eukaryota; kingdom Metazoa; phylum Chordata; class Actinopteri; order Salmoniformes; family Salmonidae; genus Oncorhynchus; species Oncorhynchus nerka. The sequence continues at coordinate 48,053 of NW_027039431.1, read as the reverse complement.
TATTCCTCCAATAGAACCTTCCAGACCATATTCCTCCAATAGAACCTTTCAGAACATATTCCTCCAATAGAACCTTCCAGACCATATTCCTCCAATAGAACCTTCCAGACCATATTCCTCCAATAGAACCTTCCAGACCATATTCCTCCAATAGAACCTTCCAGACCATATTCCTCCAATAGAACCTTCCAGACCATATTCCTCCAATAGAACCTTCCAGACCTTATTCCTCCAATAGAACCTTCCAGACCATATTCCTCCAATAGAACCTTCCAGACCATATTCCTCCAATAGAACCTTCCAGACCATATTCCTCCAATAGAACCTTCCAGACCATATTCCTCCAATAGAACCTTTCAGAACATATTCCTCCAATAGAACCTTCCAGACCATATTCCTCCAATAGAACCTTCCAGACCATATTCCTCCAATAGAACCTTCCAGACCATATTCCTCCAATAGAACCTTCCAGACCGTAAGATGGTGTCTGTGTGTTTAATTCTCCAGGGTATCTGTGTGTTTAATTCTCCAGGGTGTCTATAAGATGGTGTCTGTGTCTTTAATTCTCCAGGGTGTCTGTGTGTTTAATTCTCCAGGGTGTCTGTGTGTTTAATTCTCCAGGATGTCTATAAGATGGTGTCTGTGTCTTTAATTCTCCAGGATGTCTATAAGATGGTGTCTGTGTCTTTAATTCTCCAGGATGTCTGTGTCTTTAATTCTCCAGGATGTCTATAAGATGGTGTCTGTGTCTTTAATTCTCCAGGATGTCTATAAGATGGTGTCTGTGTCTTTAATTCTCCAGGATGTCTGTGTCTTTAATTCTCCAGGATGTCTATAAGATGGTGTCTGTGTCTTTAATTCTCCAGGATGTCTATAAGATGGTGTCTGTGTCTTTAATTCTCCAGGATGTCTGTGTCTTTAATTCTCCAGGATGTCTATAAGATGGTGTCTGTGTGTTTAATTCTCCAGGGTGTCTGTGTGTTTAATTCTCCAGGGTGTCTGTGTGTTTAATTCTCCAGGGTGTCTGTGTGTTTAATTCTCCAGGGTGTCTGTGTGTTTAATTCTCCAGGGTGTCTGTGTGTTTAATTCTCCAGGGTGTCTGTGTGTTTAATTCTCCAGGGTGTCTGTGTGTTTAATTCTCCAGGGTGTCTGTGTGTTTAATTCTCCAGGGTGTCTGTGTGTTTAATTCTCCAGGATGTCTATAAGATGGTGTCTGTGTGTTTAATTCTCCAGGGTGTCTGTGTGTTTAATTCTCCAGGGTGTCTGTGTGTTTAATTCTCCAGGGTGTCTGTGTCTTTAATTCTCCAGGGTGTCTGTGTGTTTAATTCTCCAGGATGTCTGTGTGTTTTAATTCTCCAGGGTGTCTGTGTGTTTAATTCTCCAGGATGTCTATAAGATGGTGTCTGTGTGTTTAATTCTCCAGGGTGTCTGTGTGTTTAATTCTCCAGGATGTCTGTGTGTTTAATTCTCCAGGGTGTCTGTGTGTTTAATTCTCCAGGGTGTCTGTGTGTTTAATTCTCCAGGATGTCTATAAGATGGTGTCTGTGTGTTTAATTCTCCAGGGTGTCTGTGTGTTTAATTCTCCAGGGTGTCTGTGTGTTTATTCTCCAGGGTGTCTGTGTGTTTAATTCTCCAGGGTGTCTGTGTGTTTAATTCTCCAGGGTGTCTGTGTGTTTAATTCTCCATGGTGTCTATAAGATGGTGTCTGTGTGTTTAATTCTCCAGGGTGTCTGTGTGTTTAATTCTCCAGGGTGTCTATAAGATGGTGTCTGTGTGTTTAATTCTCCAGGGTGTCTGTGTGTTTAATTCTCCAGGATGTCTATAAGATGGTGTCTGTGTCTTTAATTCTCCAGGGTGTCTGTGTGTTTAATTCTCCAGGGTGTCTATAAGATGGTGTCTGTGTGTTTAATTCTCCAAGGTGTCTGTGTGTTTAATTCTCCAGGATGTCTGTGTGTTTAATTCTCCAGGGTGTCTGTGTGTTTAATTCTCCAGGGTGTCTGTGTGTTTAATTCTCCAGGGTGTCTGTGTGTTTAATTCTCCAGGGTGTCTGTGTGTTTAATTCTCCAGGATATCTATAAGATGGTGTCTGTGTGTTTAATTCTCCAGGGTGTCTGTGTGTTTAATTCTCCAGGGTGTCTGTGTGTTTAATTCTCCAGGATGTCTATAAGATGGTGTCTGTGTGTTTAATTCTCCAGGATGTCTGTGTGTTTAATTCTCCAGGGTGTCTGTGTGTTTAATTCTCCAGGATGTCTATAAGATGGTGTCTGTGTGTTTAATTCTCCAGGGTGTCTGTGTGTTTAATTCTCCATGGTGTCTGTGTGTTTAATTCTCCAGGGTGTCTGTGTGTTTAATTATCCAGGGTGTCTGTGTGTTTAATTCTCCAGGGTGTCTGTGTGTTTAATTCTCCAGGGTGTCTGTGTGTTTAATTCTCCAAGATGTCTATAAGATGGTGTCTGTGTGTTTAATTATCCAGGGTGTCTGTGTGTTTAATTCTCCAGGGTGTCTGTGTGTTTAATTCTCCAGGATGTCTATAAGATGGTGTCTGTGTGTTTTATTCTCCAGGGTGTCTGTGTGTTTAATTCTCCAGGGTGTCTATAAGATGGTGTCTGTGTGTTTAATTCTCCAGGATGTCTGTGTGTTTAATTCTCCAAGGTGTCTGTGTGTTTAATTCTCCAGGATGTGTCTATAAGATGGTGTCTGTGTGTTTTATTCTCCAGGATGTCTATAAGATGGTGTCTGTGTGTTTAATTCTCCAGGGTGTCTGTGTGTTTAATTCTCCAGGATGTCTGTGTGTTTAATTCTCCAGGATGTCTATAAGATGGTGTCTGTGTGTTTAATTCTCCAGGATGTCTATAAGATGGTGTCTGTGTGTTTAATTCTCCAGGGTGTCTGTGTGTTTAATTCTCCAGGGTGTCTGTGTGTTTAATTCTCCAGGGTGTCTGTGTGTTTAATTCTCCAGGGTGTCTGTGTGTTTATTCTCCAGGATGTCTATAAGATGGTGTCTGTGTGTTTAATTCTCCAGGGTGTCTGTGTGTTTAATTCTCCAGGATGTCTATAAGATGGTGTCTGTGTGTTTTATTCTCCAGGGTGTCTGTGTGTTTAATTCTCCAGGGTGTCTGTGTGTTTAATTCTCCAGGGTGTCTGTGTGTTTTATTCTCCAGGGTGTCTGTGTGTTTAATTCTCCAGGGTGTCTATAAGATGGTGTCTGTGTGTTTAATTCTCCAGGGTGTCTGTGTGTTTAATTCTCCAGGGTGTCTGTGTGTTTAATTCTCCAGGGTGTCTGTGTGTTTAATTCTCCAGGGTGTCTATAAGATGGTGTCTGTGTGTTTAATTCTCCACGGTGTCTGTGTGTTTAATTATCCAGGGTGTCTGTGTGTTTAATTCTCCAGGGTGTCTGTGTGTTTAATTCTCCAGGGTGTCTGTGTGTTTAATTCTCCAGGGTGTCTGTGTGTTTAATTCTCCAGGATGTCTATAAGATGGTGTCTGTGTGTTTAATTCTCCAGGGTGTCTGTGTGTTTAATTCTCCAGGGTGTCTGTGTGTTTAATTATCCAGGGTGTCTGTGTGTTTAATTATCCAGGGTGTCTGTGTGTTTAATTCTCCAGGGTGTCTGTGTGTTTAATTCTCCAGGGTGTCTGTGTGTTTAATTCTCCAGGGTGTCTGTGTGTTTAATTCTCCAGGGTGTCTGTGTGTTTAATTCTCCAGGGTGTCTGTGTGTTTAATTCTCCAGGGTGTCTGTGTGTTTAATTCTCCAGGATGTCTATAAGATGGTGTCTGTGTGTTTAATTCTCCAGGGTGTCTGTGTGTTTTAATTCTCCAGGGTGTCTGTGTGTTTAATTCTCCAGGGTGTCTGTGTGTTTAATTCTCCAGGGTGTCTGTGTGTTTAATTCTCCAGGATGTCTGTGTGTTTAATTCTCCAGGGTGTCTGTGTGTTTAATTCTCCAGGGTGTCTGTGTGTTTAATTCTCCAGGGTGTCTGTGTGTTTAATTCTCCAGGACATCTATAAGATGGTGTCTGTGTGTTTAATTCTCCAGGGTGTCTGTGTGTTTAATTCTCCAGGGTGTCTGTGTGTTTAATTCTCCAGGACATCTATAAGATGGTGTCTGTGTGTTTATTCTCCAGGGTGTCTGTGTGTTTAATTCTCCAGGGTGTCTATAAGATGGTGTCTGTGTGTTTAATTCTCCAGGGTGTCTGTGTGTTTAATTCTCCAGGATGTCTGTGTGTTTAATTCTCCAGGGTGTCTATAAGATGGTGTCTGTGTGTTTAATTCTCCAGGGTGTCTGTGTGTTTAATTCTCCAGGGTGTCTGTGTGTTTAATTCTCCAGGGTGTCTGTGTGTTTAATTCTCCAGGGTGTCTGTGTGTTTAATTCTCCAGGATGTCTGTGTGTTTAATTCTCCAGGGTGTCTATAAGATGGTGTCTGTGTGTTTAATTCTCCAGGGTGTCTGTGTGTTTAATTCTCCAGGGTGTCTGTGTGTTTAATTCTCCAGGGTGTCTGTGTGTTTAATTCTCCAGGGTGTCTGTGTGTTTAATTCTCCAGGGTGTCTGTGTGTTTAATTCTCCATGATGTCTATAAGATGGTGTCTGTGTCTTTAATTCTCCAGGGTGTCTGTGTGTTTAATTCTCCAGGGTGTCTGTGTGTTTAATTCTCCAGGCCATCTATAAGATGGTATCGTCTGTGATGAAGATGCCAGAAGACGAGTCCACTCCAGAGAAGAGAACGGAGAAGATCTTCAGACAGATGGACACCAACAGAGACGGTAGGTCTCATCTCATCCACACATTACAGCCCACAGTGGCAGCCGATAGAGGTACTGGTATAGGGTATAGGGTATACTGTGTTAGTGTACTGGTATAGGGTATACCGTGTTAGTGTACTGGTATAGGGTATAGGGTATACCGTGTTAGTGTACTGGTATAGGGTATACCGTGTTAGTGTACTGGTATAGGGTATACCGTGTTAGTGTACTGGTATAGGGTATACTGTGTTAGTGTACTGGTATAGGGTATAGGGTATACCGTGTTAGTGTACTGGTATAGGGTATACCGTGTTAGTGTACTGGTATAGGGTATAGGGTATACCGTGTTAGTGTACTGGTATAGGGTATACTGTGTTAGTGTACTGGTATAGGGTATACTGTGTTAGTGTACTGGTATAGGGTATAGGGTATACCGTGTTAGTGTACTGGTATAGGGTATAGGGTATACCGTGTTAGTGTACTGGTATAGGGTATACTGTGTTAGTGTACTGGTATAGGGTATAGGGTATACCGTGTTAGTGTACTGGTATAGGGTATAGGGTATACCGTGTTAGTGTACTGGTATAGGGTATAGGGTATACCGTGTTAGTGTACTGGTATAGGGTATAGGGTATAGTGTTAGTGTACTGGTATAGGGTATAGGGTATACCGTGTTAGTGTACTGGTATAGGGTATACCGTGTTAGTGTACTGGTATAGGGTATAGGGTATAGTGTTAGTGTACTGGTATAGGGTATAGGGTATACCGTGTTAGTGTACTGGTATAGGGTATAGGGTATACCGTGTTAGTGTACTGGTATAGGGTATAGGGTATACCGTGTTAGTGTACTGGTATAGGGTATACTGTGTTAGTGTACTGGTATAGGGTATAGGGTATACCGTGTTAGTGTACTGGTATAGGGTATACTGTGTTAGTGTACTGGTATAGGGTATACCGTGTTAGTGTACTGGTATAGGGTATACTGTGTTAGTGTACTGGTATAGGGTATACTGTGTTAGTGTACTGGTATAGGGTATAGGGTATACCGTGTTAGTGTATTGGTATAGGGTATACTGTGTTAGTGTACTGGTATAGGGTATAGTGTTAGTGTACTGGTATAGGGTATACTGTGTTAGTGTACTGGTATAGGGTATAGGGTATACCGTGTTAGTGTACTGGTATAGGGTATAGTGTTAGTGTACTGGTATAGGGTATACTGTGTTAGTGTACTGGTATAGGGTATAGGGTATACCGTGTTAGTGTACTGGTATAGGGTATAGGGTATACCGTGTTAGTGTACTGGTATAGGGTATAGGGTATACCGTGTTAGTGTACTGGTATAGGGTATACTGTGTTAGTGTACTGGTATAGGGTATAGGGTATACCGTGTTAGTGTACTGGTATAGGGTATACCGTGTTCGTGTACTGGTATAGGGTATACCGTGTTAGTGTACTGGTATAGGGTATACTGTGTTAGTGTACTGGTATAGGGTATAGGGTATACCGTGTTAGTGTACTGGTATAGGGTATAGGGTATACCGTGTTAGTGTACTGGTATAGGGTATACTGTGTTAGTGTACTGGTATAGGGTATAGGGTATACTGTGTTAGTGTACTGGTATAGGGTATACCGTGTTAGTGTACTGGTATAGGGTATACTGTGTTAGTGTACTGGTATAGGGTATAGGGTATACCGTGTTAGTGTACTGGTATAGGGTATAGGGTATACCGTGTTAGTGTATTGGTATAGGGTATACCGTGTTAGTGTACTGGTATAGGGTATACCGTGTTAGTGTACTGGTATAGGGTATACTGTGTTAGTGTACTGGTATAGGGTATACCGTGTTAGTGTACTGGTATAGGGTATACCGTGTTAGTGTACTGGTATAGGGTATACCGTGTTAGTGTACTGGTATAGGGTATAGGGTATACCGTGTTAGTGTATTGGTATAGGGTATACCGTGTTAGTGTACTGGTATAGGGTATACCGTGTTAGTGTACTGGTATAGGGTATACTGTGTTAGTGTACTGGTATAGGGCATACTGTGTTAGTGTACTGGTATAGGGTATACCGTGTTAGTGTACTGGTATAGGGTATAGGGTATACTGTGTTAGTGTACTGGTATAGGGTATACCGTGTTAGTGTACTGGTATAGGGTATACCGTGTTAGTGTACTGGTATAGGGTATAGGGTATACCGTGTTAGTGTACTGGTATAGGGTATACCGTGTTAGTGTACTGGTATAGGGTATAGGGTATACCGTGTTAGTGTACTGGTATAGGGTATACCGTGTTAGTGTACTGGTATAGGGTATACTGTGTTAGTGTACTGGTATAGGGTATAGGGTATACCGTGTTAGTGTACTGGTATAGGGTATACCGTGTTAGTGTACTGGTATAGGGTATACTGTGTTAGTGTACTGGTATAGGGTATACTGTGTTAGTGTACTGGTATAGGGTATAGGGTATACCGTGTTAGTGTACTGGTATAGGGTATACTGTGTTAGTGTACTGGTATAGGGTATACCGTGTTAGTGTACTGGTATAGGGTATAGGGTATACCGTGTTAGTGTACTGGTATAGGGTATAGGGTATACCGTGTTAGTGTACTGGTATAGGGTATACTGTGTTAGTGTACTGGTATAGGGTATAGGGTATACCGTGTTAGTGTACTGGTATAGGGTATAGGGTATACCGTGTTAGTGTACTGGTATAGGGTATAGGGTATACCGTGTTAGTGTACTGGTATAGGGTATAGGGTATAGTGTTAGTGTACTGGTATAGGGTATAGGGTATACCGTGTTAGTGTACTGGTATAGGGTATACCGTGTTAGTGTACTGGTATAGGGTATAGGGTATAGTGTTAGTGTACTGGTATAGGGTATACCGTGTTAGTGTACTGGTATAGGGTATAGGGTATACCGTGTTAGTGTACTGGTATAGGGTATAGGGTATACCGTGTTAGTGTACTGGTATAGGGTATACTGTGTTAGTGTACTGGTATAGGGTATAGGGTATACCGTGTTAGTGTACTGGTATAGGGTATACTGTGTTAGTGTACTGGTATAGGGTATACCGTGTTAGTATACTGGTATAGGGTATACTGTGTTAGTGTACTGGTATAGGGTATAGGGTATACCGTGTTAGTGTATTGGTATAGGGTATACTGTGTTAGTGTACTGGTATAGGGTATAGTGTTAGTGTACTGGTATAGGGTATACTGTGTTAGTGTACTGGTATAGGGTATAGGGTATACCGTGTTAGTGTACTGGTATAGGGTATAGTGTTAGTGTACTGGTATAGGGTATACTGTGTTAGTGTACTGGTATAGGGTATAGGGTATACCGTGTTAGTGTACTGGTATAGGGTATAGGGTATACCGTGTTAGTGTACTGGTATAGGGTATAGGGTATACCGTGTTAGTGTACTGGTATAGGGTATACTGTGTTAGTGTACTGGTATAGGGTATAGGGTATACCGTGTTAGTGTACTGGTATAGGGTATACCGTGTTCGTGTACTGGTATAGGGTATACCGTGTTCGTGTACTGGTATAGGGTATACCGTGTTAGTGTACTGGTATAGGGTATACTGTGTTAGTGTACTGGTATAGGGTATAGGGTATACCGTGTTAGTGTACTGGTATAGGGTATAGGGTATACCGTGTTAGTGTACTGGTATAGGGTATACTGTGTTAGTGTACTGGTATAGGGTATAGGGTATACTGTGTTAGTGTACTGGTATAGGGTATACCGTGTTAGTGTACTGGTATAGGGTATACTGTGTTAGTGTACTGGTATAGGGTATAGGGTATACCGTGTTAGTGTACTGGTATAGGGTATAGGGTATACCGTGTTAGTGTATTGGTATAGGGTATACCGTGTTAGTGTACTGGTATAGGGTATACTGTGTTAGTGTACTGGTATAGGGTATACCGTGTTAGTGTACTGGTATAGGGTATACCGTGTTAGTGTACTGGTATAGGGTATACCGTGTTAGTGTACTGGTATAGGGTATAGGGTATACCGTGTTAGTGTATTGGTATAGGGTATACCGTGTTAGTGTACTGGTATAGGGTATACCGTGTTAGTGTACTGGTATAGGGTATACTGTGTTAGTGTACTGGTATAGGGCATACTGTGTTAGTGTACTGGTATAGGGTATACCGTGTTAGTGTACTGGTATAGGGTATAGGGTATACTGTGTTAGTGTACTGGTATAGGGTATACCGTGTTAGTGTACTGGTATAGGGTATACCGTGTTAGTGTACTGGTATAGGGTATAGGGTATACCGTGTTAGTGTACTGGTATAGGGTATACCGTGTTAGTGTACTGGTATAGGGTATAGGGTATACCGTGTTAGTGTACTGGTATAGGGTATACCGTGTTAGTGTACTGGTATAGGGTATACTGTGTTAGTGTACTGGTATAGGGTATAGGGTATACCGTGTTAGTGTACTGGTATAGGGTATACCGTGTTAGTGTACTGGTATAGGGTATACTGTGTTAGTGTACTGGTATAGGGTATACTGTGTTAGTGTACTGGTATAGGGTATAGGGTATACCGTGTTAGTGTACTGGTATAGGGTATACTGTGTTAGTGTACTGTTATAGGGTATACCGTGTTAGTGTACTGGTATAGGGTATACCGTGTTAGTGTACTGGTATAGGGTATACCGTGTTAGTGTACTGGTATAGGGTATACTGTGTTAGTGTACTGGTATAGGGTATACCGTGTTAGTGTACTGGTATAGGGTATAGGGTATACCGTGTTAGTGTACTGGTATAGGGTATACTGTGTTAGTGTACTGGTATAGGGTATAGGGTATACCGTGTTAGTGTACTGGTATAGGGTATAGGGTATACCGTGTTAGTGTACTGGTATAGGGTATAGGGTATACCGTGTTAGTGTACTGGTATAGGGTATACTGTGTTAGTGTACTGGTATAGGGTATACTGTGTTAGTGTACTGGTATAGGGTATACTGTGTTAGTGTACTGGTATAGGGTATACTGTGTTAGTGTACTGGTATAGGGTATAGGGTATACCGTGTTAGTGTACTGGTATAGGGTATACTGTGTTAGTGTACTGGTATAGGGTATACCGTGTTAGTGTACTGGTATAGGGTATACCGTGTTAGTGTACTGGTATAGGGTATACCGTGTTAGTGTACTGGTATAGGGTATACCGTGTTAGTGTACTGGTATAGGGTATACCGTGTTAGTGTACTGGTATAGGGTATAGGGTATACCGTGTTAGTGTACTGGTATAGGGTATAGGGTATACCGTGTTAGTGTACTGGTATAGGGTATACCGTGTTAGTGTACTGGTATAGGGTATAGGGTATACCGTGTTAGTGTACTGGTATAGGGTATACCATGTTAGTGTACTGGTATAGGGTATACCGTGTTAGTGTACTGGTATAGGGTATACTGTGTTAGTGTACTGGTATAGGGTATACTGTGTTAGTGTACTGGTATAGGGTATACCGTGTTAGTGTACTGGTATAGGGTATACTGTGTTAGTGTACTGTTAGTGTACTGGTATAGGGTATACTGTGTTAGTGTACTGGTATAGGGTATTCCGTGTTAGTGTACTGGTATAGGGTATACTGTGTTAGTGTACTGTTAGTGTACTGGTATAGGGTATACTGTGTTAGTGTACTGGTATAGGGTATACCGTGTTAGTGTACTGGTATAGGGTATACATTTACCTTACATCCGGTAACTACAAACTATGCTTGTATAACTTTACATCCGGTAACTACTAGCTATGCTTGTATAACTTTACAGCCGGTAACTACTAGCTATGCTTGTATATCTCTACATCCGGTAACTACTAGCTATGCTTGTATATATCTACATCCGGTAACTACTAGCTATGCTTGTACATCTTTACATCCGGTAACTACTAGCTATGCTTGTATAACTTTACATCCGGTAACTACTAACTATGCTTGTATAACTATACATCCGGTAACTACTAGCTAACTATGCTTGTATATCTTTACATCCGGTAACTACTAGCTATGCTTGTATATCTCTACATCCGGTAACTACTAACTATGCTTGTATAACTCTACATCCGGTAACTACTAGCTATGCTTGTATATCTCTACATCCGGTAACTACTAGCTAGCTATGCTTGTATATCTCTACATCCGGTAACTACTAGCTATGCTTGTATATCTCTACATCCGGTAACTACTAACTATGCTTGTATATCTATACATCCGGTAACTACTAACTATGCTTGTATATCTCTACATCCGGTAACTACTAACTATGCTTGTATATCTATACATCCGGTAACTACTAGTTATGCTTGTATAACTCTACATCCGGTAACTACTAGCTATGCTTGTATATCTCTACATCCGGTAACTACTAACTATGCTTGTATATCTCTACATCCGGTAACTACTAACTATGCTTGTATATCTCTACATCCGGTAACTACTAACTATGCTTGTATATCTATACATCCGGTAACTACTAGCTAGCTATGCTTGTATATCTCTACATCCGGTAACTACTAGCTAGCTATGCTTGTATATCTCTACATCCGGTAACTACTAGCTATGCTTGTATAACTCTACATCCGGTAACTACTAGCTATGCTTGTATATCTATACATCCGGTAACTACTAGCTAGCTATGCTTGTATAACTATACATACGGTAACTACTAACTATGCTTGTATAACTCTACATCCGGTAACTACTAGCTATGCTTGTATATCTCTACATCCGGTAACTACTAACTATGCTTGTATATCTCTACATCCGGTAACTACTAGCTATGCTTGTATATCTCTACATCCGGTAACTACTAGCTATGCTTGTATATCTCTACATCCGGTAACTACTAGCTATGCTTGTATAACTCTACATCCGGTAACTACTAGCTATGCTTGTATATCTCTACATCCGGTAACTACTAGCTAGCTATGCTTGTATATCTCTACATCCGGTAACTACTAGCTAGCTATGCTTGTATATCTCTACATCCGGTAACTACTAGCTACGCATGCTTGTATATCTATACATCCGGTAACTACTAGCTATGCTTGTATATCTCTACATCCGGTAACTACTAACTATGCTTGTATAACTATAGATCCGGTAACTACTAGCTAGCTATGCTTGTATATCTCTACATCCTGTAACTACTAGCTAGCTATGCTTGTATAACTCTACATCCGGTAACTACTAGCTATGCTTGTATATCTATACATCCGGTAACTACTAGCTATGCTTGTATATCTATACATCCGGTAACTACTAGCTATGCTTGTATATCTATACATCCGGTAACTACTAACTATGCTTGTATATCTCTACATCCGGTAACTACTAGCTAGCTATGCTTGTATAACTCTACATCCGGTAACTACTAGCTAGCTATGCTTGTATAACCCTACATCCTGTAACTACTAGCTAGCTATGCTTGTATAACCCTACATCCTGTAACTACTAGCTAGCTATGCTTGTATAACTCTACATCCGGTAACTACTAGCTATGCTTGTATATCTATACATCCGGTAACTACTAGCTATGCTTGTATATCTCAACATCCGGTAACTACTAGCTAGCTATGCTTGTATATCTCTACATCCGTTAACTACTAGCTATGCTTGTATATCTCTACATCCGGTAACTACTAGCTATGCTTGTATATCTCAACATCCGGTAACTACTAGCTAGCTATGCTTGTATATCTCAACATCCGGTAACTACTAGCTAGCTATGCTTGTATATCTCTACATCCGGTAACTACTAGCTAGCTATGCTTGTATATATCTACATCCGGTAACTACTAGCTATGCTTGTATATCTATACATCCGGTAACTACTAGCTATGCTTGTATATCTCTACATCCGGTAACTACTAGCTATGCTTGTATATCTATACATCCGGTAACTACTAGCTATGCTTGTATATCTATACATCCGGTAACTACTAGCTATGCTTGTATATCTCTACATCCGGTAACTACTAGCTATGCTTGTATATCTCTACATCCGGTAACTACTAGCTATGCTTGTATAACTCAACATCCGGTAACTACTAGCTAGCTATGCTTGTATAACTCAACATCCGGTAACTACTAGCTAGCTATGCTTGTATAACTCTACATCCGGTAACTACTAGCTAACTATGCTTGTATATCTCTACATCCGGTAACTACTAACTAACTATGCTTGTATAACTCTACATCCGGTAACTACTAACTATGCTTGTATATCTATACATCCGGTAACTACTAGCTATGCTTGTATAACTATACATCAGGTAACTACTAGCTAACTATGCTTGTATAACTCTACATCCGGTAACTACTAGCTATGCTTGTATATCTCTACATCCGGTAACTACTAGCTATGCTTGTATAACTCTACATCCGGTAACTACTAGCTATGCTTGTATATCTATACATCCGGTAACTACTAGCTATGCTTGTATAACTATACATCAGGTAACTACTAGCTAACTATGCTTGTATAACTCTACATCCGGTAACTACTAGCTATGCTTGTATATCTCTACATCCGGTAACTACTAGCTATGCTTGTATAACTCTACATCCGGTAACTACTAGCTATGCTTGTATAACTCAACATCCGGTAACTACTAGCTATGCTTGTATAACTCAACATCCGGTAACTACTAGCTATGCTTGTATAACTCAACATCCGGTAACTACTAGCTCTGCTTGTATAACTATACATCCGGTAACTACTAGCTATGCTTGTATAACTTTACATCCGGTAACTATTAGCTATGCTTGTATAACTCTACATCCGGTAACTACTAGCTATGCTTGTATATCTATACATCCGGTAACTACTAGCTATGCTTGTATATCTATACATCCGGTAACTACTAACTATGCTTGTATAACTATACATCCGGTAACTACTAGCTATGCTTGTATAACTCTACATCCGGTAACTACTAGCTATGCTTGTATAACTCAACATCCGGTAACTACTAGCTATGTTTGTATAACTTTACATCCGGTAACTACTAGCTATGCTTGTATAACTTTACATCCGGTAACTACTAGCTATGCTTGTATATCTCTACATCCGGTAACTACTAGCTATGCTTGTATATCTCTACATCCGGTAACTACTAGCTATGCTTGTATATCTATACATCCGGTAACTACTAGCTATGCTTGTATATCTCTACATCCGGTAACTACTAACTATGCTTGTATAACTTTACATCCTGTAACTACTAGCTATGCTTGTATATCTATACATCCGGTAACTACTAGCTATGCTTGTATATCTATTCATCCGGTAACTACTAGCTATGCTTGTATATCTCTACATCCGGTAACTACTAGCTATGCTTGTATATCTCTACATCCGGTAACTACTAGCTATGCTTGTATATCTCTACATCCGGTAACTACTAGCTATGCTTGTATATCTCTACATCCTGTAACTACTAGCTATGTTTGTATAACTTTACATCCGGTAACTACTAGCTATGCTTGTATATCTATACATCCGGTAACTACTAACTATGCTTGTATATCTATACATCCGGTAACTACTAACTATGCTTGTATATCTCTACATCCGGTAACTACTAACTATGCTTGTATAACTCTACATCCGGTAACTACTAGCTAGCTATGCTTGTATAACTCTACATCCGGTAACTACTAACTATGCTTGTATATCTATACATCCGGTAACTACTAACTATGCTTGTATATCTATACATCCGGTAACTACTAACTATGCTTGTATATCTCTACATCCGGTAACTACTAGCTATGCTTGTATAACTCAACATCCGGTAACTACTAGCTAACTATGCTTATATATCTTTACATCCGGTAACTACTAGCTATGCTTGTATAACTTTACATCCGGTAACTACTAGCTATGCTTGTATAACTCTACATCCGGTAACTACTAGCTATGCTTGTATAACTTTACATCCGGTAACTACTAGCTATGCTTGTATAACTTTACATCCGGTAACTACTAGCTATGCTTGTATATCTCAACATCCGGTAACTACTAGCTATGCTTGTATATCTCTACATCCGGTAACTATTAGCTATGCTTGTATAACTCTACATCCGGTAACTATTAGCTATGCTTGTATATCTATACATCCGGTAACTATTAGCTATGCTTGTATATCTCAACATCCGGTAACTACTAGCTATGCTTGTATAACTCAACATCCGGTAACTACTAGCTAACTATGCTTATATATCTTTACATCCGGTAACTACTAGCTATGCTTGTATAACTTTACATCCGGTAACTACTAGCTATGCTTGTATAACTCTACATCCGGTAACTACTAGCTATGCTTGTATAACTTTACATCCGGTAACTACTAGCTATGCTTGTATAACTTTACATCCGGTAACTACTAGCTATGCTTGTATATCTATACATCCGGTAACTATTAGCTATGCTTGTATATCTCAACATCCGGTAACTACTAGCTAGCTATGCTTGTATATCTCAACATCCGGTAACTACTAGCTAGCTATGCTTGTATAACTTTACATCCGGTAACTACTAGCTATGCTTGTATATCTCAACATCCGGTAACTACTAGCTATGCTTGTATATCTCTAAATCCTGTAACTATTAGCTATGCTTGTATAACTCTACATCCGGTAACTATTAGCTATGCTTGTATATCTATACATCCGGTAACTATTAGCTATGCTTGTATATCTCAACATCCGGTAACTACTAGCTATGCTTGTATATCTATACATCCGGTAACTACTAGCTATGCTTGTATAACTTTACATCCGGTAACTATTAGCTATGCTTGTATAACTCTACATCCGGTAACTATTAGCTATGCTTGTATATCTATACATCCGGTAACTATTAGCTATGCTTGTATATCTCAACATCCGGTAACTACTAGCTAGCTATGCTTGTATATCTCAACATCCGGTAACTACTAGCTAGCTATGCTTGTATAACTTTACATCCGGTAACTACTAGCTATGCTTGTATATCTCAACATCCGGTAACTACTAGCTATGCTTGTATATCTCTACATCCGGTAACTACTAACTATGCTTGTATATCTATACATCCGGTAACTACTAGCTATGCTTGTATATCTCTACATCCGGTAACTACTAACTATGCTTGTATATCTCTACATCCGGTAACTACTAGCTAGCTATGCTTGTATATCTCTACATCCGGTAACTACTAACTATGCTTGTATATCTATACATCCGGTAACTACTAACTATGCTTGTATAACTTTACATCCGGTAACTACTAGCTATGCTTGTATATCTATACATCCGGTAACTACTAGCTATGCTTGTATAACTTTACATCCGGTAACTACTAGCTATGCTTGTATATCTCTACATCCGGTAACTACTAGCTATGCTTGTATATCTATACATCCGGTAACTACTAGCTATGCTTGTATATCTCTACATCCGGTAACTACTAGCTATGCTTGTATATCTATACATCCGGTAACTACTAGCTATGCTTGTATAACTCTACATCCGGTAACTACTAGCTATGCTTGTATAGCTATACATCCGGTAACTACTAGCTATGCTTGTATATCTCTACATCCGGTAACTACTAGCTATGCTTGTATAACTTTACATCCAGTAACTACTAGCTATGCTTGTATATCTATACATCCGGTAACTACTAGCTATGCTTGTATATCTCTACATCCGGTAACTACTAACTATGCTTGTATAACTTTACATCCAGTAACTACTAGCTATGCTTGTATATCTCTACATCCGGTAACTACTAGCTATGCTTGTATAACTTTACATCCAGTAACTACTAGCTATGCTTGTATATCTATACATCCGGTAACTACTAGCTATGCTTGTATATCTCTACATCCAGTAACTACTAACTATGCTTGTATAACTATACATCCGGTAACTATTAGCCATGCTTGTATATCTATACATCCGGTAACTACTAACTATGCTTGTATATCTCTACATCCGGTAACTACTAGCTAACTATGCTTGTATAACTTCACATCCAGTAACTATTAGCCATGCTTGTATATCTCTACATCCGGTAACTACTAGCTAACTATGCTTGTATAACTTTACATCCGGTAACTATTAGCCATGCTTGTATATCTCTACATCCGGTAACTACTAGCTAACTATGCTTGTATAACTTTACATCCGGTAACTACTAGCTAGCTATGCTTGTATATCTCTACATCCGGTAACTACTAGCCATGCTTGTATATCTATACATCCGGTAACTACTAACTATGCTTGTATAACTTTACATCCGGTAACTATTAGCTATGCTTGTATATCTCAACATCCGGTAACTACTAGCTATGCTTGTATATCTATACATCCGGTAACTACTAGCTATGCTTGTATAACTTTACATCCGGTAACTATTAGCTATGCTTGTATAACTCTACATCCGGTAACTATTAGCTATGCTTGTATATCTATACATCCGGTAACTATTAGCTATGCTTGTATATCTCAACATCCGGTAACTACTAGCTAGCTATGCTTGTATATCTCAACATCCGGTAACTACTAGCTAGCTATGCTTGTATAACTTTACATCCGGTAACTACTAGCTATGCTTGTATATCTCAACATCCGGTAACTTCTAGCTATGCTTGTATATCTCTACATCCGGTAACTACTAACTATGCTTGTATATCTATACATCCGGTAACTACTAGCTATGCTTGTATATCTCTACATCCGGTAACTACTAACTATGCTTGTATATCTCTACATCCGGTAACTACTAGCTAGCTATGCTTGTATATCTCTACATCCGGTAACTACTAACTATGCTTGTATATCTATACATCCGGTAACTACTAACTATGCTTGTATAACTTTACATCCGGTAATTACTTGCTATGCTTGTATATCTATACATCCGGTAACTACTAGCTATGCTTGTATAACTTTACATCCGGTAACTACTAGCTATGCTTGTATATCTCTACATCCGGTAACTACTAGCTATGCTTGTATATCTATACATCCGGTAACTACTAGCTATGCTTGTATATCTCTACATCCGGTAACTACTAGCTATGCTTGTATATCTATACATCCGGTAACTACTAGCTATGCTTGTATAACTCTACATCCGGTAACTACTTGCTATGCTTGTATAACTATACATCCGGTAACTACTAGCTATGCTTGTATATCTCTACATCCGGTAACTACTAGCTATGCTTGTATAACTTTACATCCGGTAACTACTAACTATGCTTGTATAACTCTACATCCGGTAACTACTAGCTATGCTTGTATAACTCTACATCCGGTAACTACTAGCTAGCTATGCTTGTATATCTCTACATCCGGTAACTACTAACTATGCTTGTATAACTTTACATCCAGTAACTACTAGCTATGCTTGTATATCTCTACATCCGGTAACTACTAGCTATGCTTGTATATCTATACATCCGGTAACTACTAGCTATGCTTGTATATCTCTACATCCGGTAACTACTAACTATGCTTGTATAACTATACATCCGGTAACTATTAGCCATGCTTGTATATCTATACATCCGGTAACTACTAACTATGCTTGTATAACTCTACATCCGGTAACTACTAGCTAGCTATGCTTGTATAACTCTACATCCGGTAACTACTAACTATGCTTGTATATCTATACATCCGGTAACTACTAACTATGCTTGTATATCTATACATCCGGTAACTACTAACTATGCTTGTATATCTCTACATCCGGTAACTACTAGCTATGCTTGTATAACTCAACATCCGGTAACTACTAGCTAACTATGCTTATATATCTTTACATCCGGTAACTACTAGCTATGCTTGTATAACTTTACATCCGGTAACTACTAGCTATGCTTGTATAACTCTACATCCGGTAACTACTAGCTATGCTTGTATAACTTTACATCCGGTAACTACTAGCTATGCTTGTATAACTTTACATCCGGTAACTACTAGCTATGCTTGTATATCTCAACATCCGGTAACTACTAGCTATGCTTGTATATCTCTACATCCGGTAACTATTAGCTATGCTTGTATAACTCTACATCCGGTAACTATTAGCTATGCTTGTATATCTATACATCCGGTAACTATTAGCTATGCTTGTATATCTCAACATCCGGTAACTACTAGCTATGCTTGTATATCTATACATCCGGTAACTACTAGCTATGCTTGTATAACTTTACATCCGGTAACTATTAGCTATGCTTGTATAACTCTACATCCGGTAACTATTAGCTATGCTTGTATATCTATACATCCGGTAACTATTAGCTATGCTTGTATATCTCAACATCCGGTAACTACTAGCTAGCTATGCTTGTATATCTCAACATCCGGTAACTACTAGCTAGCTATGCTTGTATAACTCTACATCCGGTAACTACTAGCTATGCTTGTATATCTATACATCCGGTAACTACTAGCTATGCTTGTATATCTATACATCCGGTAACTACTAACTATGCTTGTATAACTATACATCCGGTAACTACTAGCTATGCTTGTATAACTCTACATCCGGTAACTACTAGCTATGCTTGTATAACTCAACATCCGGTAACTACTAGCTATGTTTGTATAACTTTACATCCGGTAACTACTAGCTATGCTTGTATAACTTTACATCCGGTAACTACTAGCTATGCTTGTATATCTCTACATCCGGTAACTACTAGCTATGCTTGTATATCTCTACATCCGGTAACTACTAGCTATGCTTGTATATCTATACATCCGGTAACTACTAGCTATGCTTGTATATCTCTACATCCGGTAACTACTAACTATGCTTGTATAACTTTACATCCTGTAACTACTAGCTATGCTTGTATATCTATACATCCGGTAACTACTAGCTATGCTTGTATATCTATTCATCCGGTAACTACTAGCTATGCTTGTATATCTCTACATCCGGTAACTACTAGCTATGCTTGTATATCTCTACATCCGTAACTACTAGCTATGCTTGTATATCTCTACATCCGGTAACTACTAGCTATGCTTGTATATCTCTACATCCTGTAACTACTAGCTATGTTTGTATAACTTTACATCCGGTAACTACTAGCTATGCTTGTATATCTATACATCCGGTAACTACTAACTATGCTTGTATATCTATACATCCGGTAACTACTAACTATGCTTGTATATCTCTACATCCGGTAACTACTAACTATGCTTGTATAACTCTACATCCGGTAACTACTAGCTAGCTATGCTTGTATAACTCTACATCCGGTAACTACTAACTATGCTTGTATATCTATACATCCGGTAACTACTAACTATGCTTGTATATCTATACATCCGGTAACTACTAACTATGCTTGTATATCTCTACATCCGGTAACTACTAGCTATGCTTGTATAACTCAACATCCGGTAACTACTAGCTAACTATGCTTGTATATCTTTACATCCGGTAACTACTAGCTATGCTTGTATAACTTTACATCCGGTAACTACTAGCTATGCTTGTATAACTCTACATCCGGTAACTACTAGCTATGCTTGTATAACTTTACATCCGGTAACTACTAGCTATGCTTGTATAACTTTACATCCGGTAACTACTAGCTATGCTTGTATATCTATACATCCGGTAACTATTAGCTATGCTTGTATATCTCAACATCCGGTAACTACTAGCTAGCTATGCTTGTATATCTCAACATCCGGTAACTACTAGCTAGCTATGCTTGTATAACTTTACATCCGGTAACTACTAGCTATGCTTGTATATCTCAACATCCGGTAACTACTAGCTATGCTTGTATATCTCTAAATCCTGTAACTATTAGCTATGCTTGTATAACTCTACATCCGGTAACTATGAGCTATGCTTGTATATCTATACATCCGGTAACTATTAGCTATGCTTGTATATCTCAACATCCGGTAACTACTAGCTATGCTTGTATATCTATACATCCGGTAACTACTAGCTATGCTTGTATAACTTTACATCCGGTAACTATTAGCTATGCTTGTATAACTCTACATCCGGTAACTATTAGCTATGCTTGTATATCTATACATCCGGTAACTATTAGCTATGCTTGTATATCTCAACATCCGGTAACTACTAGCTAGCTATGCTTGTATATCTCAACATCCGGTAACTACTAGCTAGCTATGCTTGTATAACTTTACATCCGGTAACTACTAGCTATGCTTGTATATCTCAACATCCGGTAACTACTAGCTATGCTTGTATATCTCTACATCCGTAACTACTAACTATGCTTGTATATCTATACATCCGGTAACTACTAGCTATGCTTGTATATCTCTACATCCGGTAACTACTAACTATGCTTGTATATCTCTACATCCGGTAACTACTAGCTAGCTATGCTTGTATATCTCTACATCCGGTAACTACTAACTATGCTTGTATATCTATACATCCGGTAACTACTAACTATGCTTGTATAACTTTACATCCGGTAACTACTAGCTATGCTTGTATATCTATACATCCGTAACTACTAGCTATGCTTGTATAACTTTACATCCGTAACTACTAGCTATGCTTGTATATCTCTACATCCGGTAACTACTAGCTATGCTTGTATATCTATACATCCGGTAACTACTAGCTATGCTTGTATATCTCTACATCCGGTAACTACTAGCTATGCTTGTATATCTATACATCCGGTAACTACTAGCTATGCTTGTATAACTCTACATCCGGTAACTACTAGCTATGCTTGTATAGCTATACATCCGGTAACTACTAGCTATGCTTGTATATCTCTACATCCGGTAACTACTAGCTATGCTTGTATAACTTTACATCCAGTAACTACTAGCTATGCTTGTATATCTATACATCCGGTAACTACTAGCTATGCTTGTATATCTCTACATCCGGTAACTACTAACTATGCTTGTATAACTTTACATCCAGTAACTACTAGCTATGCTTGTATATCTCTACATCCGGTAACTACTAGCTATGCTTGTATAACTTTACATCCAGTAACTACTAGCTATGCTTGTATATCTATACATCCGGTAACTACTAGCTATGCTTGTATATCTCTACATCCAGTAACTACTAACTATGCTTGTATAACTATACATCCGGTAACTATTAGCCATGCTTGTATATCTATACATCCGGTAACTACTAACTATGCTTGTATATCTCTACATCCGGTAACTACTAGCTAACTATGCTTGTATAACTTCACATCCAGTAACTATTAGCCATGCTTGTATATCTCTACATCCGGTAACTACTAGCTAACTATGCTTGTATAACTTTACATCCGGTAACTATTAGCCATGCTTGTATATCTCTACATCCGGTAACTACTAGCTAACTATGCTTGTATAACTTTACATCCGGTAACTACTAGCTAGCTATGCTTGTATATCTCTACATCCGGTAACTACTAGCCATGCTTGTATATCTATACATCCGGTAACTACTAACTATGCTTGTATAACTTTACATCCGGTAACTATTAGCTATGCTTGTATATCTCAACATCCGGTAACTACTAGCTATGCTTGTATATCTATACATCCGGTAACTACTAGCTATGCTTGTATAACTTTACATCCGGTAACTATTAGCTATGCTTGTATAACTCTACATCCGGTAACTATTAGCTATGCTTGTATATCTATACATCCGGTAACTATTAGCTATGCTTGTATATCTCAACATCCGGTAACTACTAGCTAGCTATGCTTGTATATCTCAACATCCGGTAACTACTAGCTAGCTATGCTTGTATAACTTTACATCCGGTAACTACTAGCTATGCTTGTATATCTCAACATCCGGTAACTTCTAGCTATGCTTGTATATCTCTACATCCGGTAACTACTAACTATGCTTGTATATCTATACATCCGGTAACTACTAGCTATGCTTGTATATCTCTACATCCGGTAACTACTAACTATGCTTGTATATCTCTACATCCGGTAACTACTAGCTAGCTATGCTTGTATATCTCTACATCCGGTAACTACTAACTATGCTTGTATATCTATACATCCGGTAACTACTAACTATGCTTGTATAACTTTACATCCGGTAATTACTTGCTATGCTTGTATATCTATACATCCGGTAACTACTAGCTATGCTTGTATAACTTTACATCCGGTAACTACTAGCTATGCTTGTATATCTCTACATCCGGTAACTACTAGCTATGCTTGTATATCTATACATCCGGTAACTACTAGCTATGCTTGTATATCTCTACATCCGGTA
Source organism: Oncorhynchus nerka (assembly GCF_034236695.1). Lineage (NCBI taxonomy): Eukaryota > Metazoa > Chordata > Actinopteri > Salmoniformes > Salmonidae > Oncorhynchus > Oncorhynchus nerka. The sequence continues at coordinate 25,018 of NW_027039431.1, read as the reverse complement.
ACTACTAGCTATGCTTGTATATCTATACATCCGGTAACTACTAGCTATGCTTGTATAACTCTACATCCGGTAACTACTTGCTATGCTTGTATAACTATACATCCGGTAACTACTAGCTATGCTTGTATATCTCTACATCCGGTAACTACTAGCTATGCTTGTATAACTTTACATCCGGTAACTACTAACTATGCTTGTATAACTCTACATCCGGTAACTACTAGCTATGCTTGTATAACTCTACATCCGGTAACTACTAGCTAGCTATGCTTGTATATCTCTACATCCGGTAACTACTAACTATGCTTGTATAACTTTACATCCAGTAACTACTAGCTATGCTTGTATATCTCTACATCCGGTAACTACTAGCTATGCTTGTATATCTATACATCCGGTAACTACTAGCTATGCTTGTATATCTCTACATCCGGTAACTACTAACTATGCTTGTATAACTATACATCCGGTAACTATTAGCCATGCTTGTATATCTATACATCCGGTAACTACTAACTATGCTTGTATATCTCTACATCCGGTAACTACTAGCTAACTATGCTTGTATAACTTTACATCCGGTAACTATTAGCCATGCTTGTATATCTCTACATCCGGTAACTACTAGCTAACTATGCTTGTATAACTTTACATCCGGTAACTATTAGCCATGCTTGTATATCTCTACATCCGGTAACTACTAGCTAACTATGCTTGTATAACTTTACATCCGGTAACTACTAGCTATGCTTGTATATCTCTACATCCGGTAACTACTAGCTATGCTTGTATATCTATACATCCGGTAACTACTAGCTATGCTTGTTTATCTCTACATCCGGTAACTACTAGCCATGCTTGTATATCTATACATCCGGTAACTACTAACTATGCTTGTATAACTTTACATCCGGTAACTACTAGCTATGCTTGTATATCTATACATCCGGTAACTACTAGCTATGCTTGTATATCTCTACATCCAGTAACTACTAGCCATGCTTGTATATCTATACATCCGGTAACTACTAACTATGCTTGTATAACTATACATCCGGTAACTACTAGCTATGCTTGTATATCTCTACATCCGGTAACTACTAGCTATGCTTGTATATCTCCACATCCGGTAACTACTAGCTATGCTTGTATATCTCCACATCCGGTAACTACTAGCTATGCTTGTATATCTCTACATCCGGTAACTACTAGCTATGCTTGTATATCTATACATCCGGTAACTACTAGCTATGCTTGTATATCTCCACATCCGGTAACTACTAGCTATGCTTGTATATCTCTACATCCGGTAACTACTAACTATGCTTGTATATCTCTACATCCGGTAACTACTAGCTATGCTTGTATATCTCCACATCCGGTAACTACTAGCTATGCTTGTATATCTCCACATCCGGTAACTACTAGCTATGCTTGTATATCTCTACATCCGGTAACTACTAACTATGCTTGTATATCTCTACATCCAGTAACTACTAGCTATGCTTGTATAACTATACATCAGGTAACTACTAGCTATGCTTGTATAACTTTACATTGCAATTAGTTTATGTACTTTTTTTCGCTTGTTAGCATTTAGCTAACAGCGTCAATGTGATTTTGCTATTGGTTTGTGGTAATTTGGTTAGCATTCTGGTAATAGAGACCCAATGGGTTTTTCTTGTTTTTTTAGCGCCCCCTTCTGTGCTAAACCGGTAATACCCTAAATCCTGGGATGAGAAGGATGGTATGACGATATGAACATGTGGATACTGTGTTACCACCTGTTAATAATCCCACATGTTAATAATCCCACATCTGACTTCTAGGGTTACCACATGTTAATAATCCCACATCTGACTACTAGGGTTACCACCTGTTAATAATCCCACATCTGACTTCTAGGGTTACCACCTGTTAATAATCCCACATCTGACTTCTAGGGTTACCACATGTTAATAATCCCACATCTGACTTCTAGGGTTACCACCTGTTAATAATCCCACATCTGACTTCTAGGGTTACCACCTGTTAATAATCCCACATCTGACTTCTAGGGTTACCACATGTTAATAATCCCACATCTGACTTCTAGGGTTACCACCTGTTAATAATCCCACCAGTTAATAATCCCACATCTGACTTCTAGGGTTACCACATGTTAATAATCCCACATCTGACTTCTAGGGTTACCACATGTTAATAATCCCACATCTGACTACTAGGGTTACCACCTGTTAATAATCCCACATCTGATTTCTAGGGATACCACCTGTTAATAATCCCACCAGTTAATAATCCCACATCTGACTTCTAGGGTTACCACCTGTTAATAATCCCACATCTGACTTCTAGGGTTACCACATGTTAATAATCCCACATCTGACTACTAGGGCTACCACCTGTTAATAATCCCACATCTGACTTCTAGGGTTACCACCTGTTAATAATCCCACATCTGATTTCTAGGGATACCACCTGTTAATAATCCTCCAGTTAATAATCCCACATCTGACTTCTAGGGTTACCACCTGTTAATAATCCCACATCTGACTTCTAGGGTTACCACCTGTTAATAATCCCACATCTGACTACTAGGGTTAACACCTGTTAATAATCCCACATCTGACTTCTAGGGTTACCACCTGTTAATAATCCCACATCTGACTTCTAGGGTTACCACCTGTTAATAATCCCACATCTGACTTCTAGGGTTACCACCTGTTAATAATCCCACATCTGACTTCTAGGGTTACCACCTGTTAATAATCCCACATCTGACTTCTAGGGTTACCACATGTTAATAATCCCACATCTGACTTCTAGGGTTACCACCTGTTAATAATCCCACCAGTTAATAATCCCACATCTGACTTCTAGGGTTACCACATGTTAATAATCCCACATCTGACTTCTAGGGTTACCACATGTTAATAATCCCACATCTGACTACTAGGGTTACCACCTGTTAATAATCCCACATCTGATTTCTAGGGATACCACCTGTTAATAATCCCACCAGTTAATAATCCCACATCTGACTTCTAGGGTTACCACCTGTTAATAATCCCACATCTGACTTCTAGGGTTACCACATGTTAATAATCCCACATCTGACTACTAGGGCTACCACCTGTTAATAATCCCACATCTGACTTCTAGGGTTACCACCTGTTAATAATCCCACATCTGATTTCTAGGGATACCACCTGTTAATAATCCCACCAGTTAATAATCCCACATCTGACTTCTAGGGTTACCACCTGTTAATAATCCCACATCTGACTTCTAGGGTTACCACCTGTTAATAATCCCACATCTGACTACTAGGGTTACCACCTGTTAATAATCCCACATCTGACTACTAGGGTTACCACCTGTTAATAATCCCACATCTGACTTCTAGGGTTACCACCTGTTAATAATCCCACATCTGACTTCTAGGGTTACCACCTGTTAATAATCCCACATCTGACTTCTAGGGTTACCACCTGTTAATAATCCCACATCTGACTTCTAGGGTTACCACCTGTTAATAATCCCACATCTGACTTCTAGGGTTACCACCTGTTAATAATCCCACATCTGACTTCTAGGGTTACCACCTGTTAATAATCCCACATCTGACTTCTAGGGTTACCACCTGTTAATAATCCCACATCTGACTTCTAGGGTTACCACATGTTAATAATCCCACATCTGACTACTAGGGCTACCACCTGTTAATAATCCCACATCTGACTTCTAGGGTTACCACCTGTTAATAATCCCACATCTGACTACTAGGGTTACCACATGTTAATAATCCCACATCTGACTACTAGGGTTACCACATGTTAATAATCCCACATCTGACTTCTAGGGTTACCACCTGTTAATAATCCCACATCTGACTACTAGGGTTACCACCTGTTAATAATCCCACATCTGACTACTAGGGTTACCACCTGTTAATAATCCCACATCTGACTACTAGGGTTACCACCTGTTAATAATCCCACATCTGACTACTAGGGTTACCACCTGTTAATAATCCCACCTGTTAATAATCCCACATCTGACTTCTAGGGTTACCACATGTTAATAATCCCACATCTGATTTCTAGGGTTACCACCAGTTGGGGACCTACTTACTCAATGGTTTTCAGTTTGTTGTCCAAACGTCGAGGTCTCTATTTGATAATGATATACACTCATATGTCTAGTGTTTCTCCAGGTAAACTGTCTCTGGAAGAGTTCATTAAAGGTTAATCTAACCTGACTGTCTCCTGTTGTTGTGTTTCTCCAGGTAAACTGTCTCTAGGGGGGTTCATTAATGGTTAATCTAACCTGACTGTCTCCTGTTGTTGTGTTTCTCCAGGTAAACTGTCTCTAGGGGGGTTCATTAAAGGTTAATCTAACCTGACTGTCTCCTGTTGTGTTTCTCCAGGTAAACTGTCTCTAGGGGCGTTCATTAAAGGTTAATCTAACCTGACTGTCTCCTGTTGTGTTTCTCCAGGTAAACTGTCTCTGGAAGAGTTCATTAAAGGGGCTAAAAGTGACCCCTCCATCGTGCGTCTGTTACAGTGTGACCCCAGCAGCGCTGGGCAGTTCTAAACCGCCCTACCTTGGGGGTCAAGACAATGTAAGGCTACACTCTATTCATTTAGGTTTCCTGTTCGTTTCATTCCTGTGTATGTCTCACCCCTACTGTTACCTCCACCAACCTCCACTAACCAGTCTGTTACCTCCACCACCCTCCACTAACCAGTCTGTTACCTCCACCAACCTCCACTAACCAGTCTGTTACCTCCACCACCCTCCACTAACCAGTCTGTTACCTCCACTAACCTCCACTAACCAGTCTGTTACCTCCACTAGCCAGTCTGTTACCTCCACCACCCTCCACTAACCAGTCTGTTACATCCACCATTTACATTTACATTTAAGTCATTTAGCAGACGCTCTTATCCAGAGCGACTTACAATACATCATCAACACAGGATACAGAGAATACAACCTCCACTAACCAGTCTGTTACCTCCACTAGCCAGTCTGTTACATCCACTAACCAGTCTGTTACCTCCACTAACCAGTCTGTTACCTCCACTAGCCAGTCTGTTACCTCCACCAACCTCCACTAACCAGTCTGTTACATCCACTAACCTCCACTAACCAGTCTGTTACATCCACCAACCTCCACCAACCAGTCTGTTACCTCCACTAACCAGTCTGTTACCTCCACTAACCAGTCTGTTACCTCCACCAACCTCCACTAACCAGTCTGTTACATCCACTAACCAGTCTGTTACCTCCACCAACCTCCACTAACCAGTCTGTTACCTCCACCAACCTCCACTAACCAGTCTGTTACCTCCACTAACCTCCACTAACCAGTCTGTTACCTCCACTAACCAGTCTGTTACCTCCACCACCCTCCACTAACCAGTCTGTTACCTCCACTAACCTCCACTAACCAGTCTGTTACCTCCACCAACCTTTACTAACCAGTCTGTTACCTCCACTAACCAGTCTGTTACATCCACCAACCAGTCTGTTATATCCACTAACCAGTCTGTTACATCCACTAACCAGTCTGTTACCTCCACCAACCAGTCTGTTACATCCACTAACCAGTCTGTTACATCCACTAACCAGTCTGTTACATCCACTAACCAGTCTGTTACCTCCACCAACCAGTCTGTTACATCCACTAACCAGTCTGTTACATCCACTAACCAGTCTGTTACCTCCACCAACCTCCACCAACCAGTCTGTTACATCCACTAACCAGTCTGTTACCTCCACTAACCAGTCTTTGTCATTCTATTTCCAGTGCTTATTTGGGTGAATCCAAATAGCCCCTACCCCCCTCCACCTTTGGAGCAAACTGATGAAGAAGACAAGCCTTCAAATGATGACACTGAAGACAACGGGCCAATGAGAGCCAGCCATGTTCTCCAGACTCCTCCTCCTCCTCTAACCACTCCCAGCAGCAACCTGACACCATCTCCAGGCTCTCATGATCCCAGTCATGATGTGATCCAGTCCACTCGCCGTGTATTCGATAAGTCCTAGGGTTTACATCCCAAATCGCACCCTGTTCCCTGTATAGCAGTACCTTAAGCCCGGTAGGCCCTGGTCTGCAGTAGTGCACTACGTAGGGAATAGGGCCCTGGTCTGCAGTAGTGCACTACGTAGGGAATAGGATGCTGTTTGAGACGTATCCCATCCTGTTTTAAGGTTGTAAACCGGACTCTCTGTTTGGTTCTCAACGCTCCGTACTGGACACACCCACTGCCCTCAACTAGGTCCTCCTAGCTCTTGTGTGTATCGTAAACAGTTAGAGAGAGAGGGAATGAGAGAGAGAGAGGGAATGAGAGAGAGAGGGAATGAGAGAGAGAGAGGGGGAATGAGAGGGGGAATGAGAGGGGGAGAGAGAGGGAATGAGAGAGAGAGAGAGAGGGAATGAGAGAGAGAGAGAGGGAATGAGAGAGAGAGAGAGAGAGAGAGGAGAGAGAGAGAGAGGAATATGAGAGAGGGGAATATGAGAGAGAGAGGGAATGAGAGAGAGAGGGAATGAGAGAGAGAATATGAGAGAGAGAGGAATGAGAGAGAGGGAATATGAGAGAGAGAGGGAATATGAGAGAGAGAGGAATGAGAGAGAGAGAGGAATGAGAGAGAGAGAGGAATGAGAGAGAGAGAGGGAATGAGAGAGAGAGAGAGGGAATGAGAGAGAGAGAGAGAGGGAATGAGAGAGAGAGAGAGAGGGAATGAGAGAGAGAGAGGGAATGAGAGAGAGAGAGGGAATATGAGAGAGGGGGAATATGAGAGAGAGAGGGAATGAGAGAGAGAGGGGAATGAGAGAGAGAGAGGGAATGAGAGAGAGAGGGAATGAGAGAGAGAGAGGGAATGAGAGAGAGAGAGAGGGAATGAGAGAGAGAGAGAGGGAATGAGAGAGAGAGAGCGGGAATGAGAGAGAGAGAGCGGGAATGAGAGAGAGAGAGAGAGAGGGAATGAGAGAGAGAGGGAATGAGAGAGAGAGAGAGGGAATGAGAGAGAGAGAGAGGGAATGAGAGAGAGAGAGGGAATGAGAGAGAGAGAGAGAGAATTGTTTTGAGTTATTTTACTGTTAGAATGTGGATGTATGTGTGGGTGTGTTTTTCAAGCTTGATACACTTGTGTTTTAGTTGTAATATTTTGAATTGATATTTGTGCTGGTATTTTTCAAATATGGGGTCTCCATATCGTACTATGCAGATACTGTTAAAGGCCTTTAGTGATGGTTTGAAGTACCTCTAGTGAATTAAAGGAAGAGGACTGTCCCCAGGGGAAGTGTCCCAAATGGAACCCTATTCCCTATATAGTGCACTACTTTAGACCAGAACCCACCCTATCCCCTATATAGTGCACTACTTTAGACCAGGACCCACCCTATTCCCTATATAGTGCACTACTTTAGCCCAGGACCCACCCTATTCCCTATATAGTGCACTACTTTAGACCAGGGCCCTATTCCCTATATAGTGCACTACTTTAGACCAGAACCCACCCTATCCCCTATATAGTGCACTACTTTAGAGCAGAACCCACCCTATCCCCTATATAGTGCACTAATTTAGACCAGAACCCACCCTATTCCCTATATAGGGTCCTGGTCTGCATTAGTGCACTATATAGGAATAGGCCCTGGTCTGCAGTAGTGCACTATATAGGGAATAGGGCCCTGGTCTGCAGTAGTGCACTATATAGGGAATAGGGCCCTGGTCTGCAGTAGTGCACTATATAGGGAATAGGGCCCTGGTCTGCAGTAGTGCACTATATAGGGAATAGGGCCCTGGTCTGCAGTAGTGCACTATATAGGGAATAGGGTGCCCTTTTGGGACACTTCCTGTCACAGATAATGTGGTTATTGATGTTAACTTACGTGGTTATTTTTGACATGTTTCTCTTAAATACTTTTGTTTTGTAAAACTTTATTTTTTAAATATTTAAAATGTTAGAATGATCCTTTCAGCAGAGCCTCCAAGGCATTTGTTCACAGCCTTCGGTTATGGGCTGTTAATAAGTTAATAACTTAATAAGTTAAACGAGAGATCCCTCCTCTCCTGAAAGTAGAAAACAGAAAAAGGTTGACAGAACAAATGTTATGAGATGCGTTTCCAGTTGTTTAAAAGGATATCGAGCAATTCTGTTTGTATTTCTCATCTACTGTTGTGAAGAGAAACCACGTTTCAATCTGGGGGGAGGGGTTTATTTTAAAAGGAGGGGCTTGTGGCCTCCCGCCCAGTGATGTTGTGAAGAGAAACAACGTCACATTTCATTTGAGATGTTTCGACTGGGGCATGTTACACACGTTTCAATCTGGGGGGAGGGGTTTATTTTAAAAGGAGGGGTTTTGTTTTGGAACAGGTTCCTGTTCGTACGGTGCATGTGTGTGTTCATGCTAAACACGTTTCAATCTGGGGGGAGGGGTTTATTTTAAAAGGAGGGGGTTTGTTTTGGAACAGGTTCCTGTTCGTACGGTGCATGTGTGTGTTCATGTGCTGATGGTTTTCAGTGGTGATGGACGAGCTTGTGGCCTCCCGCCCAGTGATCCTCCCGCCCAGTGATCCTCCCAGTGATCCTCCCGCCCAGTGATCCTCCCGCCCAGTGATCCTCCCGCCCAGTGATCCTCCCAGTGATCCTCCCAGTGATCCTCCCGCCCAGTGATCCTCCCGCCCAGTGATCCTCCCAGTGATCCTCCCGCCCAGTGATCCTCTCTCCCAGTGATCCCCCCGCCCAGTGATCCTCCCTCCCAGTGATCCTCCCACCCAGTGATCCTCCCGCCCAGTGATCCTCTCTCCCAGTGATCCCCCCGCCCAGTGATCCTCTCTCCCAGTGATCCCCCTCCCCCAGTGATCCTCCCGCCCAGTGATCCTCTCTCCCAGTGATCCCCCGCCCAGTGATCCTCCCGCCCAGTGATCCTCCCTCCCAGTGATCCTCCCAGTGATCCTCCCTCCCAGTGATCCTCCCACCCAGTGATCCTCCCAGTGATCCTCCCTCCCAGTGATCCTCCCACCCAGTGATCCTCCCAGTGATCCTCCCGCTCAGTGATCCTCCCGCCCAGTGATCCTCCCGCCCAGTGATCCTCCCGCCCAGTGATCCTCCTGCCCAGTGATCCTCCCTCCCAGTGATCCTCCCGCCCAGTGATCCTCCCAGTGATCCTCCCTCCCGCCCAGAGATCCTCCTGCCCAGTGATCCTCCCGCCCAGTGATCCTCCCTCCCGCCCAGTGATCCTCCCTCCCGCCCAGTGATCCTCCCTCCCGCCCAGTGATCCTCCCTCCCAGTGATCCTCCCTCCCAGTGATCCTCCCACCCAGTGATCCTCCCAGTGATCCTCCCACCCAGTGATCCTCCCACCCACCCAGTGATCCTCCCGCCCAGTGATCCTCCCTCCCTCCCAGTGATCCTCCCTCCCAGTGATCCTCCCTCCCAGTGATCCTCCCTCCCAGTGATCCTCCCTCCCAGTGATCCTCCCTCCCAGTGATCCTCCCTCCCAGTGATCCCAGTGATCCTCTCTCCCAGTGATCCTCCCTCCCTCCCAGTGATCCTCCCGCCCAGTGATCCTCTCTCCCAGTGATCCTCCCTCCCAGTGATCCTCCCGCCCAGTGATCCTCCCGCCCAGTGATCCTCCCAGTGATCCTCCCAGTGATCCTCCCGCCCAGTGATCCTCTCTCCCAGTGATCCTCCCGCCCAGTGATCCTCCCAGTGATCCTCCCGCCCAGTGATCCTCCCAGTGATCCTCCCGCCCAGTGATCCTCCCGCCCAGTGATTCTCCCAGTGATCCTCCCGCCCAGTGATCCTCCCAGTGATCCTCCCAGTGATCCTCCCGCCCAGGGATCCTCCCGCCCAGGGATCCTCCCTCCCAGTGATCCTCCCCGCCCAGTGATCCTCCCTCCCAGTGATCCTCCCAGTGATCCTCCCCTCCCAGTGATCCTCCCAGTGATCCTCCCAGTGATCCTCCCAGTGATCCTCCCAGTGATCCTCCCAGTGATCCTCCCAGTGATCCTCCCTCCCAGTGATCCTCCCTCCCAGTGATCCTCCCAGTGATCCTCCCTCCCAGTGATCCTCCCTCCCAGTGATCCTCCCAGTGATCCTCCCAGTGATCCTCCCAGTGATCCTCCCAGTGATCCTCCCTCCCAGTGATCCTCCCTCCCAGTGATCCTCCCCCAGTGATCCTCCCAGTGATCCTCCCTCCCAGTGATCCTCCCGCCCAGTGATCCTCCCAGTGATCCTCCCAGTGATCCTCCCTCCCAGTGATCCTCCCTCCCAGTGATCCTCCCAGTGATCCTCCCGCCCAGTGATCCTCCCAGTGATCCTCCCTCCCAGTGATCCTCCCTCCCAGTGATCCTCCCAGTGATCCTCCCTCCCAGTGATCCTCCCTCCCAGTGATCCTCCCGCCCAGTGATCCTCCCAGTGATCCTCCCAGTGATCCTCCCTCCCAGTGATCCTCCCTCCCAGTGATCCTCCCAGTGATCCTCCCGCCCAGTGATCCTCCCTCCCAGTGATCCTCCCAGTGATCCTCCCTCCCAGTGATCCTCCCTCCCAGTGATCCTCCCTCCCAGTGATGTTGTGAAAGTCACTGTGTTATTACGGAGAACCAACTTTTTCCTCTGGTTTGTCGACAGCAGCAAAGCTTTGTAGAGACAGCAGCAAAGCTTTGTAGAGACAGCAGCTCCTATGACCAGCTCAAGCCTTGCCACTGACCAATGGCAGGGCGGCAGGGTAGCCTAGTGGTTAGAGTGTAGAGGCGGCAGGGTAGCCTAGTGGTTAGAGTGTAGAGGTGGTAGCCTAGTGGTTAGAGTGTAGAGGCGGCAGGCTAGCCTAGTGGTTAGAGTGTAGAGGCGGCAGGGTAGCCTAGTGGTTAGAGTGTAGAGGCGGCAGGGTAGCCTAGTGGTTAGAGCGTTGGACTAGTAACCGGAAGGTTGTGAGTTCAAACCCCCGAGCTGACAAGGTACAAATCTGTCGTTCTGCCCCTGAACAGGCAGTTAACCCACTGTTCCCAGGCCGTCATTGAAAATAAGAATGTGTTCTTAACTGACTTGCCTGGTTAAATAAAGGTAAAATAAATGTAACGTATAGTGTATATGACATGAGTCATCTCCATATATACACTACATACAATATTGGACATCCTCTCAGAGCTCACAGGCGCCCCCCCCCCAGAGTTCAGTCCTGCACCAGTTCCTGGATCAGTTATACCACATCAAATCACATCAAATTTTATTTGTCACATACACATGGTTAGCAGATGTTAATGCGAGTGTAGCGAAATGCTTGTGCTTCTAGTTCCGACAATGCAGTGATAACCAACAAGTAATCTAACTAACAATTCCAAAACATCAGTTGCTCAGTCAGGAACCCCATTAAACCAACCCTTCCATCTCCTGTTAATTGAATGTAACTGAGGCCCCAGATCAGGGCCTAAACCAGTTGCTCAGTCAGGAACCCCATTAAACCAACCCTTCCATCTCCTGTTAATTGAATGTAACTGAGGCCCCAGATCAGGGCCTAAACCAGTTGCTCAGTCAGGAACCCCATTAAACCAACCCTTCCATCTCCTGTTAATTGAATGTAACTGAGGCCCCAGATCAGGGCCTAAACCAGTTGCTCAGTCAGGAACCCCATTAAACCAACCCTTCCATCTCCTGTTAATTGAATGTAACTGAGGCCCCAGATCAGGGCCTAAAACCAGTGGTTTCAGTTGGCTTCGTGTTCATTGGACAAATCTTGAAATGTTTTTATTTTTTAATAACTGCTGTTTTGTAAAGAAAGTACTTTTTTTTTTTTATAACTGAGGATCACAACTCTACTTGCAATGATGTTCACATTGGAATGGCTTTTTGATGTATTTCTATATTGTTTTTAGTTGTCGGATGTAACATTTCTGTAAGAAATAAATAATGGTCATGTGCCAAATAAACACAAAACAGTATTGTATAAATTTATACTGTCAAATGATCTGTCGAACAAAATGTTTGTACTCCTTTGGATTTTGTAGATTTTGTATTGGTGTATTTAGTGATCTTGTAGTTGTTTTTTTCACAGGATGTTTTTTTTTGGGGGGGGGGTCAACTTTAAAAAAGCAAGAATTAAAGCTGCAAGTTTTCTGCGCGAATTTTCGGAATATCGTGTCTTCTTTTTCCAAGTCTCGTGTTTGTTGGTTCCAACTACTCACTAATAACAGAAAGGCCAGAGCCAAGAATTTAGATGGGAGATGGAGGTTCCTGCGTTGTGATGCGCACACACTAGAACGTTCTACGGCGGCCATATTGTCTCCCCATTAACATGACATGGACAATATTTAAACAATGATACAGAACTGAATGATTAAAATTACAACAATATATAAAAAACATTATGAAAGGTGGCCCGACTCTAAATATCTGACTCTGAGCTAGAATTTCATATAACACAGGAATCCCTCTCTATTGAGAGGTCCTAGGATCTGTCTGAATGACAGGAGGTCCTCTGTATTGAGAGGTCCTAGGATCTGTCTAAATGACAGGAGGTTCTCTCTATTGAGAGGTCCTAGGATCTGTCTGAATGACAGGAGGTCCTCTGTATTGAGAGGTCCTAGGATCTGTCTAAATGACAGGAGGTCCTAGGATCTGTCTAAATGACAGGAGGTCATCTCTATTGAGAGGTCCTAGGATCTGTCTAAATGACAGGAGGTTCTCTGTATTGAGAGGTCCTAGGATCTGTCTAAATGACAGGAGGTCCTCTGTATTGAGAGGTCCTAGGATCTGTCTAAATGACAGGAGGTCCTAGGATCTGTCTAAATGACAGGAGGTCCTCTATTGAGAGGTCCTAGGATCTGTCTGAATGACAGGAGGTCCTCTGTAGTGAGAGGTCCTAGGATCTGTCTAAATGACAGGAGGTCCTCTGTATTGAGAGGTCCTAGGATCTGTCTAAATGACAGGAGGTCCTAGGATCTGTCTGAATGACAGGAGGTCCTCTGTATTGAGAGGTCCTAGGATCTGTCTAAATGACAGGAGGTCCTAGGATCTGTCTAAATGACAGGAGGTCATCTCTATTGAGAGGTCCTAGGATCTGTCTAAATGACAGGAGGTTCTCTGTATTGAGAGGTCCTAGGATCTGTCTAAATGACAGGAGGTCCTCTCTATTGAGAGGTCCTAGGATCTGTCTAAATGACAGGAGGTTCTCTGTATTGAGAGGTCCTAGGATCTGTCTAAATGACAGGAGGTCCTCTGTATTGAGAGGTCCTAGGATCTGTCTAAATGACAGGAGGTCCTAGGATCTGTCTAAATGACAGGAGGTCCTCTATTGAGAGGTCCTAGGATCTGTCTGAATGACAGGAGGTCCTCTGTAGTGAGAGGTCCTAGGATCTGTCTAAATGACAGGAGGTCCTCTGTATTGAGAGGTCCTAGGATCTGTCTAAATGACAGGAGGTCCTAGGATCTGTCTAAATGACAGGAGGTCATCTCTATTGAGAGGTCCTAGGATCTGTCTAAATGACAGGAGGTTCTCTGTATTGAGAGGTCCTAGGATCTGTCTAAATGACAGGAGGTCCTCTGTATTGAGAGGTCCTAGGATCTGTCTAAATGACAGGAGGTCCTAGGATCTGTCTAAATGACAGGAGGTACTAGGATCTGTCTAAATGACAGGAGGTCCTCTGTATTGAGAGGTCCTAGGATCTGTCTAAATGACAGGAGGTCCTCTGTATTGAGAGGTCCTAGGATCTGTCTAAATGACAGGAGGTCCTCTGTATTGAGAGGTCCTAGGATCTGTCTAAATGTGACTGACAGGAGGTCCTAGGATCTGTCTAAATGACAGGAGGTCCTAGGATCTGTCTGAATGACAGGAGGTCCTCTGTATTGAGAGGTCCTAGGATCTGTCTAAATGACAGGAGGTCCTAGGATCTGTCTAAATGACAGGAGGTCATCTCTATTGAGAGGTCCTAGGATCTGTCTAAATGACAGGAGGTTCTCTGTATTGAGAGGTCATAGGATCTGTCTAAATGACAGGAGGTCCTCTCTATTGAGAGGTCCTAGGATCTGTCTAAATGACAGGAGGTTCTCTGTATTGAGAGGTCCTAGGATCTGTCTAAATGACAGGAGGTCCTCTGTATTGAGAGGTCCTAGGATCTGTCTAAATGACAGGAGGTCCTAGGATCTGTCTAAATGACAGGAGGTACTAGGATCTGTCTAAATGACAGGAGGTCCTCTGTATTGAGAGGTCCTAGGATCTGTCTAAATGACAGGAGGTCCTCTGTATTGAGAGGTCCTAGGATCTGTCTAAATGACAGGAGGTCCTCTGTATTGAGAGGTCCTAGGATCTGTCTAAATGTGACTGACAGGAGGTCCTAGGATCTGTCTAAATGACAGGAGGTCCTAGGATCTGTCTGAATGACAGGAGGTCCTCTGTATTGAGAGGTCCTAGGATCTGTCTAAATGACAGGAGGTCCTAGGATCTGTCTGAATGACAGGAGGTCCTCTGTATTGAGAGGTCCTAGGATCTGTCTAAATGACAGGAGGTCCTAGGATCTGTCTGAATGACAGGAGGTCCTCTGTATTGAGAGGTCCTAGGATCTGTCTAAATGACAGGAGGTCCTCTGTATTGAGAGGTCCTAGGATCTGTCTGAATGACAGGAGGTCCTAGGATCTGTCTAAATGACAGGAGGTCCTAGGATCTGTCTAAATGACAGGAGGTCCTAGGATCTGTCTAAATGACAGGAGGTCCTCTGTATTGAGAGGTCCTAGGATCTGTCTGAATGACAGGAGGTCCTCTGTAGTGAGAGGTCCTAGGATCTGTCTAAATGACAGGAGGTCCTCTGTATTGAGAGGTCCTAGGATCTGTCTAAATGACAGGAGGTCCTAGGATCTGTCTAAATGACAGGAGGTACTAGGATCTGTCTAAATGACAGGAGGTCCTCTGTATTGAGAGGTCCTAGGATCTGTCTAAATGACAGGAGGTCCTCTTTATTGAGAGGTCCTAGGATCTGTCTAAATGACAGGAGGTCCTCTGTATTGAGAGGTCCTAGGATCTGTCTAAATGTGACTGACATGAGGTCCTAGGATCTGTCTAAATGACAGGAGGTCCTAGGATCTGTCTGAATGACAGGAGGTCCTCTGTATTGAGAGGTCCTAGGATCTGTCTAAATGACAGGAGGTCCTAGGATCTGTCTGAATGACAGGAGGTCCTCTGT
Source organism: Oncorhynchus nerka (assembly GCF_034236695.1). Lineage (NCBI taxonomy): Eukaryota > Metazoa > Chordata > Actinopteri > Salmoniformes > Salmonidae > Oncorhynchus > Oncorhynchus nerka. The sequence continues at coordinate 9,829 of NW_027039431.1, read as the reverse complement.
ATTGAGAGGTCCTAGGATCTGTCTGAATGACAAGAGGTCCTAGGATCTGTCTGAATGACAGGAGGTCCTAGGATCTGTCTAAATGACAGGAGGTCCTCTGTATTGAGAGGTCCTAGGATCTGTCTGAATGACAGGAGGTCCTAGGATCTGTCTAAATGACAGGAGGTCCTAGGATCTGTCTAAATGACAGGAGGTCCTAGGATCTGTCTAAATGACAGGAGGTCCTAGGATCTGTCTAAATGACAGGAGGTCCTCTGTATTGAGAGGTCCTAGGATCTGTCTAAATGACAGGAGGTCCTCTCTATTGAGAGGTCCTAGGATCTGTCTGAATGACAGGAGGTCCTCTGTATTGAGAGGTCCTAGGATCTGTCTGAATGACAGGAGGTCCTAGGATCTGTCTAAATGACAGGAGGTCCTAGGATCTGTCTAAATGACAGGAGGTCCTCTGTATTGAGAGGTCCTAGGATCTGTCTAAATGACAGGAGGTCCTCTGTATTGAGAGGTCCTAGGATCTGTCTGAATGACAGGAGGTCCTAGGATCTGTCTAAATGATAGTGGGTCTGGGGAGGAGTTATATAGCTGATAGGGGTGGAGGATAGTTGGTCTGGGGAGGAGTGATATAGGGGTTGGGATAGTGGGTCTGGGGAGGAGTGATATAGGGGTGGGAGATAGTGGGTCTAGGGAGGAGTGATATAGGGGTGGGAGATAGTGGGTCTGGGGAGGAGTGATATAGGGGTGGGGATAGTGGGTCTGGGGAGGAGTGATATAGGGGTGGGGATAGTGGGTCTGGGGAGGAGTGATATAGGGGTGGAGGATAGTGGGTCTGGGGAGGAGTGATATAGGGGTGGGGATAGTGGGTCTCGGGAGGAGTGATATAGGGGTGGGGATAGTGGGTCTGGGGAGGTGATATAGCTGATAGGGGTGGAGGATAGTGGGTCTGGGGAGGAGTGATATAGGGGTGGGGATAGTGGGTCTGGGAGGAGTGACATAGGGGTGGGGATAGTGGGTCTGGGGAGGAGTGATATAGGGGTGGGGATAGTGGGTCTGGGGAGGAGTGATATAGGGGTGGGGATAGTGGTCTGGGGAGGAGGATATAGGGTGGGGATAGTGGGTCTGAGGAGGGAGTGATATAGGGGTGGGGATAGTGGGTCTGGGGAGGAGTGATATAGTTGATAGGGGTGGAGGATAGTGGGTCTGGGGAGGAGTGATATAGGGGTGATAGTGGGTCTGGGGAGGGTGTGGGGTGAGATAGTGGGTCTGGGGAGGAGTGATATAGGGGTGGAGGATAGTGGGTCTGGGGAGGAGTGATATAGTTGATAGGGGTGAGGATAGTGGGTCTGGGGAGGAGTGATATAGCTGATAGGGGTGGAGGATAGTGGGTCTGGGGAGGAGTGATATAGGGGTGGGGATAGTGGGTCTGGGGAGGAGTGATATAGCTGATAGGGGTGGGGTTAGTGGGTCTGGGGAGGAGTGATGTGGGGTGGAGGATAGTGGGTCTGGGGAGGAGTGATATAGGGGTTGGGATAGTGGGTCTGGGGAGGAGTGATATAGCTGATAGGGGTGGAGGATAGTGGGTCTGGGGAGGAGTGATATAGGGGGTGGGGATAGTGGGTCTGGGGAGGAGTGATATAGCTGATAGGGGTGGGGTTAGTGGGTCTGGGGAGGAGTGATGTGGGGGTGGAGGATAGTGGGTCTGGGGAGGAGTGATATAGGGGTTGGGATAGTGGGTCTGGGGAGGAGTGATATAGCTGATAGGGGTGGAGGATAGTGGGTCTGGGGAGGAGTGATATAGCTGATAGGGGTGGGGATAGTGGGTCTGGGAGGAGTGATATAGGGGTGGGGATAGTGGGTCTGGGGAGGAGTGATATAGGGGTGGGAGATAGTGGGTCTGGGGAGGAGTGATATAGCTGATAGGGGTGGGAGATAGTGGGTCTGGGGAGGAGTGATATAGGGGTGGGGATAGTGGGTCTGGGGAGGAGTGATATAGGGGTGGAGATAGTGGGTCTGGGGAGGAGTGATATAGGGGTGGGGGTGGGGATAGTGGGTCTGGGGAGGAGTGATATAGGGGTGGGGATAGTGGGTCTGAGGAGGAGTGATATAGCTGATAGGGGTGGGGATAGTGGGTCTGGGGAGGAGTAATATAGGGGTGGGGTGGGGATAGTGGGTCTGGGGAGGAGTGATATAGGGGTGGGGATAGTGGGTCTGGGGAGGAGTGATATAGGGGTGGGGGTTAGTGGGTCTGGGGAGGAGTGATATAGGGGTGGGGATAGTGGGTCTGGGGAGGAGTGATATAGCTGATAGGGGTGGGGATAGTGGGTCTGGGGAGGAGTAATGTGGGGTGGGGATAGTGGGTCTGGGGAGGAGTGATATAGGGGTGGGGGTGGGGATAGTGGGTCTGGGGAGGAGTGATATAGGGGTGGGGATAGTGGGTCTGGGGAGGAGTGATATAGCTGATAGGGGTGAGGATAGTGGGTCTGGGGAGGAGTGATATAGGGGTGGGGATAGTGGGTCTGGGGAGGAGTTATATAGGGGTGGGGATAGTGGGTCTGGGGAGTGATAGGGGTGGGGATAGTGCGTCTGGGGAGAAGTGATAGGGGTGGATAGTGGGTCTGGGGAGGAGTGATATAGGGGTGGGGGATAGTGGGTCTGGGGAGGAGTGATATAGTTGATAGGGGTGGAGGATAGTGGGTCTGGGGAGGAGTGATATAGGGGTGGGGATAGTGGGTCTGGGAGGAGTGATATAGTTGATAGGGGTGGAGGATAGTGGTCTGGGGAGGAGTGATATAGTTGATAGGGGTGGAGGATAGTGGGTCTGGGGAGGAGTGATATAGCTGATAGGGGTGGAGGATAGTGGGTCTGGGGAGGAGTGATATAGGGGTGGGGAGGGGGATAGTGGGTCTGGGGAGGAGTGATATAGGGGTGGGGGTGGAGGATAGTGGGTCTGGGGAGGAGTGATATAGCTGATAGGGGTGGGGATAGTGGTCTGGGGAGGAGTGATATAGGGATGGGGATAGTGGTCTGGGGAGGAGTGATATAGCTGATAGGGGTGGGGATAGTGGTCTGGGGAGGAGTGATATAGGGATGGGGATAGTGGGTCTGGGGAGGAGTGATATAGGGATGGGGATAGTGGGTCTGGGGAGGAGTGATATAGGGGTGGGGATAGTTGGTCTGGGGAGGAGTGATATAGGGGTGGGGATAGTGGGTCTGGGGAGGAGTGATATAGGGGTGGGGATAGTGGGTCTGGGGAGGAGTGATATAGGGGTGGGGATAGTGGGTCTGGGGAGGAGTGATATAGCTGATAGGGGTGGAGGATAGTGGGTCTGGGGAGGAGTGATATAGCTGATAGGGGTGGGGATAGTGGGTCTGGGGAGGAGTGATATAGGGGTGGGGGTGGAGGATAGTGGGTCTGGAGAGGAGTGATATAGGGGTTGGGATAGTGTGTCTGGGGAGGAGTGATATAGCTGATAGGGGTGGAGGATAGTGGGTCTGGGGAGGAGTGATATAGCTGATAGGGCTGGGGTTAGTGGGTCTGGGGAGGAGTGATATAGGGGTGGGGGTGGAGGATAGTGGGTCTGGGGAGGAGTGATATAGGGGTTGGGATAGTGGGTCTGGGGAGGAGTGATATAGCTGATAGGGGTGGAGGATAGTGGGTCTGGGGAGGAGTGATATAGGGGTGGGGATAGTGGGTCTGGGGAGGAGTGATATAGCTGATAGGGGTGGGGATAGTGGGTCTGGGAGGAGTGATATAGGGGTGGGGATAGTGGGTCTGGGGAGGAGTGATATAGCTGATAGGGTGGAGGATAGTGGGTCTGGGGAGGAGTGATATAGGGGTGGGGATAGTGGGTCTGGGGAGGAGTGACATAGGGGGTGGGATAGTGGGTCTGAGGAGGAGTGATATAGGGGTGGGGATAGTGGGTCTGGGAGGAGTGATATAGGGGTGGGAGATAGTGGGTCTGGGGAGGAGTGACATAGGGGTGGGGATAGTGGGTCTGGGGAGGAGTGATATAGGGGTGGGGATAGTGGGTCTGGGGAGGAGTGATATAGGGGTGGGGATAGTGGGTCTGGGGGAGGAGTGATATAGGGGTGGGGATAGTGGGTCTGGGAGGAGTGATATAGGGGTGGGGATAGTGGGTCTGGGGAGGAGTGATATAGTTGATAGGGGGTGGAGGATAGTGGGTCTGGGAGGAGTGATATAGGGGTGGGGATAGTGGGTCTGAGGAGGAGTGATATAGGGGTGGGGATAGTGGGTCTGGGGAGGAGTGATATAGGGGTGGGGATAGTGGGTCTGGGGAGGAGTGATATAGCTGATAGGGGTGGGGTTAGTGGGTCTGGGGAGGAGTGATGTGGGGGTGGAGGATAGTGGGTCTGGGGAGGAGTGATATAGGGGTTGGGATAGTGGGTCTGGGGAGGAGTGATATAGCTGATAGGGGTGGAGGATAGTGGGTCTGGGGAGGAGTGATATAGGGGTGGGGATAGTGGGTCTGGGGAGGAGTGATATAGCTGATAGGGTGGGGTTAGTGGGTCTGGGAGGAGTGATGTGGGGGTGGAGGATAGTGGGTCTGGGGAGGAGTGATATAGGGGTTGGGATAGTGGGTCTGGGGAGGAGTGATATAGCTGATAGGGGTGGAGGATAGTGGGTCTGGGGAGGAGTGATATAGCTGATAGGGGTAGGGATAGTGGGTTTGGGGAGGAGTGATAGGGGTGGGGATAGTGGGTCTGGGGAGGAGTGATATGGGGGTGGGAGATAGTGGGTCTGGGGAGGAGTGATATAGCTGATAGGGGTGGGAGATAGTGGGTCTGGGGAGGAGTGATATAGGGGTGGGGATAGTGGGTCTGGGGAGGAGTGATATAGGGGTGGGAGATAGTGGGTCTGGGGAGGAGTGATATAGGGGTGGGGGTGGGGATAGTGGGTCTGGGGAGGAGTGATATAGGGGTGGGGATAGTGGGTCTGGGAGGTGATATAGCTGATAGGGGTGGGGATAAATGGGTCTGGGGAGGTAATATAGGGGTGGGGGTGGGGATAGTGGGTCTGGGGAGGAATAGGGGTGGGGATAGTGGGTCTGGGGAGGGTGATATAGGGGTGGGGTTAGTGGGTCTGGGGAGGAGTGATATAAAGGTGGGGATAGTTTCTAGGAGTGATATAGCTGATAGGGGTTAGTGGGTCTAGGGAGGAGTAATATAGGGGTGGGGGGTAATAGTCTGGGGAGGAAAATGATATAGGGGTGGGGGTAGGGGATGATAAATGGGTCTGGGAGAAGTGATATAAAACAAAAGAATAAATGGGTCTGGGGAGGAGTGATATAGCTGATTTGGGGATAGTGGGTCTGGGGAGGAGTGATATAGGGGTGGGGATAGTGGGTCTGGGAGAGTTATATAGGGGTGGGGATAGTGGGTCTGGGGAGGAGTGATATAGGGGTGGGGATAGTGGGTCTGGGGAGAAGGATATAGGGGTGGATAGTGGGTCTGGGGAGGGTGATATAGGGGTGGGGATAGTGGGTCTGGGGAGGAGTGATATAGTTGATAGGGGTGGAGGATAGTGGGTCTGGGGAGGAGTGATATAGGGGTGGGGATAGTTTTAGGTCTGGGGGAGGGTGATATAGTTTGATAGGGTGGAGGATAGTAGGTCTGGGAGGAGTATATAGTTGATTTAAGGTGGAGGATAGTGGGTCTGGGGAGGAGTGATATAGCTGATAGGGGTGGAGATAGTGGGTCTGGGGAGGAGTGATATAGGGGTGGGGTGGGGATAGTGAGTCTGGGGAGGAGTGATAGGGGTGGGGGTGGAGGATAGTGGGTCTAGGGTGATATGCTGATAGGGGTGGGGATAAATGGTCTGGGGAGGAGTGATAGGGATGGGGATAGTGGTCTGGGGAGGAAGTGATATAGCTGATAGGGGTGGGGATAGTGGTCTGGGGAGGAGTGATATAGGGATGGGGATAGTGGGTCTGGGGAGGAGTGATATAGGGATGGGGATAGTGGGTCTGGGGAGAGTAAAGGGGTGGGGATAGTCTGGGGAGGAGTGATAGGGGTGGGGATAGTGGGTCTGGGGAGGAGTGATATAAGGGGTGGGGATAGTGGGTCTGGGGAGGAGGATATAGGGGTGGGGATAGTGGGTCTGGGGAGGAGTGATATAGGGGGTTGGAGGATAGTGGGTCTGGGGAGGAGTGGATAAGCTGATAGGGGTGGGGATAGTGGGTCTGGGGAGGAGTGATATAGCTGATAGGGTGGAGGATAGTGGGGTCTGGGGAGGAGTGATGGCAGGGGTTGGGATAGTGGGTCTGGGGAGGAGTGATATAGGGGTGGGAGATAGTGGGTCTGATATATAGGGGTGGGGATAGTGGGTCTGGGGAGGAGTGATATAGGGGTGGGGATAGTGGGTCACCAGGGAGGTGATATAGGGGTGGAGGATCTGGGGAGGGAGTGGGGGATAGTGGGTCTCAGGAGGAGTGATATAGGGATAGTGGGTCTGGGGAGGAGTGATATAGCTGATAGGGGTGGAGGATAGTGGGTCTGGGGAGGAGTGAGTGATATGGGTCTGGGGAGGAGTGGGGGTGGGGATAGTGGGTCTGGGAGGAGTGATAGGCAGGGGTGGGGATAGTGGGTCTGGGGAGGAGTGATATAGGGGTGGGGATAGTGGGGTCTGGGGAGGAGTGATATAGGGGTGGAGGATAGTGGGTCTGGGGAGGAGTGATATAGGGGTGGGGATAGTGGTCTGGGGAGGAGGGGTAATATAGTGGGTCTGATAGGGGTGGGGATAGTGGGTCTGGGGAGGAGTGATATAGCTGATAGGGGGGTGATATAGCTGGATCTAAAGGAGGAGTGATATAGGGGTGGGGATAGTGGGTCTGGGGAGGAGTGATATAGGGGTGGGGTTAAATGGGTCTGGGGAGGAGTGATATAGGGGGTGGGGATAGTGGGTCTGGGGAGGAGTGATATAGCTGATAGGGTGGGATAGTGGGTCTGGGGAGGAGTAATATAGGGGTGGGGGATAGTGGGTCTGGGGAGGAGTGATATAGGGGGATGTGGGATAGGGGTGGGAGATCTGGGGAGGAGTGATATAGGTCTGGGATAGGGGTGGGGATAGTGGGTCTGGGGAGGAGTGATATAAAGGTGGGGATAGTGGGTCTGGGGAGGAGGATGATAGGGGTGGGGATAGTGGGTCTGGGGAGGGGATATAGGGGTGGGGATAGTGGGTCTGGAAGGAGTGATATAGGGGTTGGGATAATGTGTCTGGGGAGGAGTGATATAGCTGATAGGGGTGGAGGATAGTGGGTCTGGGGAGGAGTGATATAGGGGTGGGGATAGTGGGTCTGGGGAGGAGTGGATATATAGGGCTGGGGATAAACGGTCTGGGGAGGAGTGGGGTAAGGGTGGAGGATATAGTCTGGGGATAGGGGGTGGGGATAGTGGGTCTGGGGAGGGAGTGATATAGCTGATAAAGTGGGGATAAATGGGTCTGGGGAGGGGAGTGATATAAAGGGTGGGGATAGTGGGTCTGGGGAGGAGTGATATAGCTGATAGGGGTGGGGATAGTGGGTCTGGGGAGGAGTGATATAGGGGTGGAGGATAGTGGGTCTGGGGATATAGGGGGTTGGGATCTGGGGGGTAGGAGTGATATAGGGGTGGGGATAGTGGGTCTGGGGAGGAGTGATATAGGGGTCTGGGGATAGTGGGTCTGGGGAGGAGTGATATAGGGGTGGAGGATCTGGGGAGGAGTGATATAGTTGATATGGGTGGGGATAGTGGGTCTGGGGAGGAGTGATATAGCTGGGGGGGAGATAGTGGGTCTGGGGAGGAGTGATATAGGGGTGGGAGATAGTGGGTCTGGGGAGGAGATATATATAGGGGGGTGGGAGATAGTGGGTCTGGGGAGGAGTGATATAGGGGTGGGGATAGGGTCTGGGGAGGAGTGATATAGGGGTGGGGATAGTGGGTCTGGGGAGGAGTGATATAGGGGTGGAGGATAAATGGGTCTGGGGAGGAGTGATATAGGGGTGGGGATAGTGGGTCACCAAGGAGGAGTGATATAGGGGTGGGGATAGTGGGTCTGGGGGAGGAGTGATATAGCTGATAGGGGTGGGAGGATAGTGGGTCTGGGGAGGTGAGTGATATAGGGGTGGGGATATAGCTGGGTCTGGGGAGGGGAGGTGATATAGGGGTGGGGAGGATAGTGGGTCTGGGGAGGAGGGAATTTGATATAGGGGTGGGGGAGGATAGTGGGTCTGGGGAGGAGTGATATAGGGGTGGGGATAGTGGGTCTGGGGAGGAGTGATATAGGGGTGGGGATAGTGGGTCTGGGGAGGAGTGATATAGGGGTGGGGGATAGTGGGTCTGGGGAGGAGTGATATAGGGAGGTTGGATAGTGGGTCTGGGGAGGAGTGATATAGGGGTGGGGATAGTGGGTCTGGGGAGGAGTGATATAGGGGTGGGGGATAGTGGGTCTGGGGAGGAGGATATAGGATAGGGGTGGGGATAGTGGGTCTGGGGAGGAGTGATATAGGGGGGTGGGGATAGTGGGGTCTGGGGAGGGAGTGATATAGGGGTGGCAGGATAGTGGGTCTGGGGAGGAGTGATAGGGGTGGGAGATAGTGGGTGGGGATAGTGGGTCTGGGGAGGAGTGATATAGGGGGTGGGGATAGTGGGTCTGGGGAGGAGTGATATAGGGGGAGGAGGTGATATAGTGGGGATAGTGGGTCTGGGGAGGAGGATATAGGGGTGGGGATAGTGGGTCTGGGGAGGAGTGATATAGGGGTGGGGATAGTGGGTCTGGGGAGGAGTGATATAGCTGATAGGGGTGGAGGATAGTGGGTCTGGGGAGGAGTGATATAGGGGTGGGGGATAGTGGGTCTGGGAGGAGTGATATAGCTGATAGGGGTGGGGATAGTGGGTCTGGGGAGGAGTGATAGGTGGGGAGGGGGAGGAGTGGGGGGTGGGGATAGTGGGTCTGGGGAGGAGTGATATAGGGGTCACAGGGGATATAGGGGTGGGGATCTGGGGAGGGATATAGGGGTGGGGATATAGGTCTGATAGGGGTGGGGATAGTGGGTCTGGGGAGGATGATATAGGGGGGGTGGGGGATAGGTCTGGGGGAGGAGTAGTGGGGATAGTGGGTCTGGGGAGGAGTGATAGGGGTATAGTGGGTGGGGAGTATAGGGAGGTGGGGATAGTGGGGAGGAGGATATAGCTGATATATAGGGGTGGGGATAGTGGGTCTGGGGGAGGGAGTAAGCTGATAGGGGTGGAGGTTAGTGGGTCTGGGGAGGAGTGAGGATAGTGGGTCTGGGAGGGGTGGGGATAGTGGGTCTGGGGAGGAGTGATATAGCTGATAGGGGTGGGGGAGTGGGTCTGGGGAGGAGTGATATAGGGGTGGGGGTGGGGATAGTGGGGATCTGGGGAGGAGTGATATAGGGGTGGGGTGGGGATAGTGGGTCTGGGGAGGAGTAATATAGATATAGGGGGGTGGGGATAGTGGGTCTGGGGAGGATATAGGGGTGGGGATATGGGTCTGGGGAGGAGTGATATAGCTGATAGGGGTGGGGATAGTGGGTCTGGGGGAGTGATATGGATATAGGGGTGGGGATAGTGGGTCTTGGGGAGGAGTGATATAGGGGTGGGGATAGATGGGTCTGGGGAGGAGTGATATAGGGGTGGGGATAGTGGGTCTGAGGAGGAGTGATATAGGGTGGGGATAGTGGGTCACAGAGGGAGGAGTGATATAGTTGATAGGGGTGGAGGATAGTGGGTCTGGGGGAGGGTGATATAGGGGTGGGGATAGTGGGTCTGGGGAGGAGTGATATAGGGGTGGGGATAGTGGGTCTGGGGAGGAGTGATA
>NW_027039430.1:0-64070 GCF_034236695.1 Oncorhynchus nerka | reverse complement strand
TGTCCTCTGATGGGACCCTATTCCTACATAGTGTACAACTTTTGACCAGGGCTGATAATGTACTTTATAGGGTTGATTTGGGATGCACATAGGACTATGTAAAAAGTACCTTTGTTCGTCCTCATATTCAATTTTGCTTTGACATTAACTGATTTTTACAAAGTGAAAATTATGGGACAACAAGAAAGACATGTATTCATAAGAAAAACTGTATGTGTTGTAAATTCAATGTAGATTCCAGTTTCAAATGGTAGACATTGTAACTCTTCAGGATGTGGCAGAGTATGAAAACCTTTGCTGTCTCTGATGCAGGTGTTTTTTTCTCCCACTCATTATGACATCACTGTGACATCATATGGTGGACATTTTCCCTGAGTTTGGCATCTCCGGGGATAATATGCTGTGTGCACACCACTTTCACACATATGCACTAGTGCAATCATTGTAGTTCCTCTTGCATGAATGTATAATTGCAACATTACATCATTTTTACAATTGTGTGTCTTCCTATGGGACTCTAATCACGCGCCGAATGTGACACAGCCTGGATTCAAACCAGGGACTGTAGTGGCGCCTCTTGCACGGAGATGCAGTGCTTCAGACGGCTGCACCACTCGGAAGGCCAATATAAACGCATCTTCAAAGAATTTACTGAGTTACAGTCCATATATAGGCCAATTGAAATGAATTAATTAGTCCCTAATCTATGGATTTCACATGACTGTACAGGGGTGCATCCATTGGTGGGCCTTGGAGGGCTCACCCACTTGCAGCCAGGCCCAGCCAATCAGAATGAGTTTGTCCCCACAAAAGGCATTATTATATGCAAATACTTGTCAGCCTCCCTCCCAGCGTGGCTACAAATTCTCTAAAAGGATGTTCGAGGCACCTTATGGTAGAAAAAATTTTAAAATATTTTTATTTCATCTCATGAAACATGGGACCAACACTTTACATGTTGTGTGTATATTTTTTGTTCAGTGTACATTTCCAAGGCAACAAATCCTCTAAAACTAACCTTCTCTGGGGTAGGCTAACTCTGAGCTTTCTCATATATCCTGAATGAATTGTCTGATTTGCGAGTTAAGGACCAATGAAATCAGATTGATAGGAGTGGGGAAAAAGGGGCTTGTGTATTGATAAGCACCTCAAAATAAGTTAACAATAGGTAATAAAATATGTCACTTTTGCCCATAAGATGGCTCTAATTTTGACTATTTTCAAATAGCCTGATGAAATTTACAATAACTTTTCTAGAGTAAAGACGTCCCCATATATAGGTTCAGTTTGCTCCAAGCAGAACTGGGCTAGGCGATGCAAACTTCTGTGCTCACACTCCCTAAAGACCTTCGCTTGAAAAACTAGAAGAAAGAGCCAATATTACTGTTTGTCTATTTTGAGCCACTGTAGTAACAATATAGCCAGAAACACTTCCTCAAAATAGATACATCAAGAAATCTATATTGAATTCTTTACGTTTTTGCAGAGGAGGTCTTAGTCGCGCAATTAAACATCATTTTTTGCAGTAATTCTCAAGTGGATGATAGCAAACACTTCATTGAAGAATCCCGTCCATTGTTCCCACCCCTACTGTAAACCAATCACTGATGAAGGGTGTAGACTTTGACTACTAAACTTCCACTTGCCTCAACAAAAAAACTGGTGCACGAACAGTTGAAAATAACCTACCGAACACCAAAATGAACAAAAACTTCACAAAATGTATAAGCTTAAAGTGTTTTGACTGGGAAGCATGTGACAGCCTTTTACGGAAGGTGGACGAGCAAAATCCACCATCGTAGTACGGATGAAGCCTGAGCTGGAATGTGAAGCTGGCTAGATTTAAAAAAAAACCTGGGTAGATCTAGCTTGCTTCTTGGTATACCACTCTGGGAAAAACTTGGACTTACGACATGGGCTCTATGCTACATTATGGACAGTACTGTTCACTACTCTATACTATGGATGCACATTACCACTGTCAATAATGCACTATACATGAACACTAACACTGTCTACACGGTTTCCCACAGCAGATATTTATTTTCTGTCAATGGGGAGCCCACCATCATAGCCAAGATCCACAATAAGATATCAGAGATGGGCCAGAGAACACACAGGATTGAACTAAACATCCAGAAAGTCTGACCGCTCTACAACTGTGGCTGTATGACATGCCGTACTCTTTTTGAACAGACGGCATCAGATACATGGCCTACACATACTAAGACAGAGGAGCGCTGTTCTGCTGTCTCAGATGCTTTATCTGAGGTTGATGTGTCTTTATGTCAATAGTGTGCAACTGCAGCCCACATTTCAGGGTGTCTCTGCATGAGGGCATTCCTGCATCTGCTACATTATGCACAGTACTGTTCACTATATACTATGGATGCACATTAACACTGTCTATAATGCACAATCTGTTGTTGAGGTTGATGACTTAAAACAAGTGCTCCCAACTGCATCTGTTCTGGTGACACAGGAGTTTGAAGTGGAGGGAGTACAGGGCTTAGCATGTCCCGCAAGGCGGCAAAAAAATTTTTGACTTGGAAAAGTTGAATATTTTCAGGAGTCAGGTAATTGTTTAAGGGAGGAGGATTGGAGGAAAGAAAGATGAGGTTGAAAAGACTGAGGGAGGCAGAGGATGGGTTTGTATCTGTTGAAGATAGTAATGACAAGGGAGAGGAATGTCGAGGAAGATTGGTATCAAGTTGAAACAAAGTGGGCCAGACACCAGTTTGAGTTCTGGAGGTGAAATGGAAGGGGCAGAAGGTATTGTGAGGAGCTTGGAGCCCAAGCCTTCCATTGATGGGCATGGCTATGATAAAGATATGATTGGTTCAGTGGGAGTAAGCTTTTTGAAGAAGGTGGAACCAGGCCTTTGTCTGATCCATGGTCGGTTTCAAGTTGGTTGGAAAAGATGGTGGGTGCCATTGAGTCGGTGAAGGTAACCCTGAGTGGAGGTGTCTGGTGCGAGAGAGGCAGTGTAGAAAAGGCCCATGGAGTTGGTGGAATAATCCTTTAATTCATTGCCATTTACTCAGCTGGGCCAGGGGCGCTTTAATTAGGTCAGGTGGAAATGTCCGACAGATCTCAACTCCATAAAAGGAGGAAATTGCCATCGCCTGATCTCGCTGCTTTCTCTTCCTTAACTCCATCTCATCCAGAAGTTCTGTGCGTCCATGAATCCACACTACTCAGTAAATATACCACTTTATGGTTAAAGGAATTCCTGCCTCAGTCTCATCCATTCCTCTGTCACCTGACACGTGACCACCTGTTCACCTTCACTGTCAGTCATCCTACCTGTCCAGCTACCCACACAGATTCCACTAATCTTTCAATGGTCCTTCGAGCCGGATGATGACTGAACCAAAGACAGGTGAAAAGGAAATGAAGGCGGAGAGGAAGAATTGTCTCCACTGGAAGGAAGAAGAGAGGAGGAGAGCAGCTGAGGGAAAGGTCTTGGAACAAAGGAAATATCCAGGAGCTAAGCCTAAAGCAACAAATGCTTCATCCTCAACTACCAGCAGCACCAGAAGAACCAGGCAAGCACCTGGTTATCTTAAGGATTATGTGGTCGAGGTTCCGACATCAAAGGGCAAGCCCACCAGAGCTCAAAGAGTTGATGGATCAACTATACGTTTCAGCCATCAACCATCCCCTCTGAGCCAAGGACCGGAAACTGCTTTGGAGCAGGAAAGTGGTCTACGTGAAGAACCTATGGAGGAGGTAACTCCCACTGCACAGGTCGACCAGCTTCCAGAGGCAGGCTCCGCTCACCCCTTAACTAATGGGAAATCGTGTGAAGCACTCTAGACGGAGTGGGAGTTCGACCAGTGGATACCCCTTTGGAAGTGGCCATGGCTGTTATGCAGGTGAGTGAGGACCCAAAAGCGGTTTAACAGAAACAGAGTCCTTTAATGTCAAAACACAGGGAAGACATAGATCCTCTTCAGATGTATTGAATGGCAAAATAGACAACCCGCAGAGAGGGCGACAAATAAATCATAAAGTCCTTCTGATATTACAGAAGAGTCCCCTTCTTAGCAGCAGAGGAGAATAGCAGGGTTAGCGGCGACAGACTGCTGGTCTCTCTGGGTAGGCGCGGGTTGTAGAGGACAGAGGTACCTGATCACACGTAGCATCAGAAGAACAGGCAGATTCCGACAGGACGAGACAAGGGTGAAGCAAACGAGACGATAGTTTGGTTCTGGCATGAGAAACTCAAACGAGAATCTGACAAAGACAGAAGCAGGAACAGAGAGAGAAATAGAGAACTAATCAGAGGGAAAAAAAGGGAACAGGTGGGAAAAGGGTGAACGAGGTAGTTAGAGAAGATGAGGAACAGCTGGGGGAAGGAAAGGAAGAGAAGGTAACCTAATACGACCAGCAGGGGGAAACGGAGTGAAGAGAAAGAACAGGAACAAGACATAACATGACAATACATGACAATGGCAGCAGCCATTCACTAGCCCTCAGCGATTCACAGACCGCTGTCCTACAAGAGAGGATGAAACTATTAGCTTTGGAGGAAATTGAGCGTCAGATTGAGGAGGAACGACAGGCTGACGAACGATGTCACCAATTGGATGTGCAGGCCCGTAGAGCTCTACAGGAAAGGGAATTCATTGCCAAGGACCTGGCACAGCAGCGACGGCACCGTCAAGCCAGAAGGGAATTAGAGGAGGCACGGATGGTCTCATCCTTCCTGGAGAGGAACGAACAGGGAGTTGACCTGACCACCCCTCCACATGGACCTGAACTGTCTGCCTTTCTTTCCCAATCTGACCCTCTGGTACAGCATGGCACACAGTCCCGGACGCTCCGGGGTCAACAGCCAACACGGAACACGGGAGACAGGTCGCTCCGCCAACGCCCTCTATGCCAGTAACACAAGTTAGCATTCCTCCATCTGGACAAAGCATCACTCCTTCGACCTTTCCGCCAATTACCAACCAAGGTAAATCGTTCCTTTCGTCCAGGGCCAGGCCAGTCCTCAAACAACAGGTCGGAGGGCTCTCGCCCAATTCCGGCTGCCACAAATGGAGGGTCTGGGACAGTAGGGGACAGGCCCAATGAGGCCACAGTGGGCTCATCAGAAGTCCCGGGTTTATCCTTCACGCAATCAGAAGAGGGAGCCAACATTATGAAACTTCTAGTAGCCTCAGCCTATGGAATTCCCAGACCCAAACTGCCATACTTTGAAAATGGAAAGGAGAGTGAATTTGTCCTTTTGGAAATGGCATTGGAGAGCCTACTGGGTATTCACAGTCATCTGTCAGAACGCTACAAATACCAAGTACTAATGGATCATTTGCGGTTTCCCAGTGCATACAGGCTGGCCCAATCCTTTATGCACTCCGCAACACCATACACTGCAGCTCTCCAGGCCCTGAAGGCGAGATATGGTGAGCCACGTCAGCTGGTCCAGAATGAACTAAACAACATCCTGAACACGTCTCCAATTAAAATGGGAGACCATGCTGCCTTCCAAGAATTCTCCCTGGCTGTCCAATCCCTGACCTCGATGCTCCAATCCGTTGAAGGAGAAGACGGGAATGAGCTTAAATGTGGCTCCCACGTGGACAGGCTTCTTAGCAAACTTCCAGTGTACCTCAGAGACAGTTTCATTGAACATTGTTTGAATAAGGGCATCCTGAAAGAGGGCTCGAGAAGCACCTATGCTCTCAGAGACCTGGCCGCATGGTTGGAGGTGAAGGCAAAGGCGAAGAGCATCGCTCACCAGGCCACAATCTCAGCCATAGCCGCCGGGGGAAGGAAGGAGTTTGAACGCCAGGAGGGACAGAAAAGGCCAAATCCCACTACCATGTACTTAAATAGTGAGGCCGGGGAGGAACCTGGGAAGAAGACCCCTCTCAAGAACATCAAATTCCAGCCTTACTGCCCATATTGCAATAGTAAGGGGCACTTCCTTGGCTCATGCCCCAGAGTAAAAAAGCTCACTCAAACTCAATTGAAGGCCTGGATCACTTCAGGCGAACGATGCTACAAGTGTGCCCGTAGCCATAAGGTGGAGACCTGCACATTGAGGAAACCCTGCAACCGCTGTAAAGAAATCCATCTCACCGTGTTGCATGATCTAATTCCCCAAGCAAAGAAGGAGCAGAGTATGCTCATGGTAGGAGCTGCAAAGGAGCTGTATCTCGACCAGCAGAACCGGTCTCCAAGGGTCATGTTGAAGGTGGTCAAGGTCACTCTGCAAAGTGAAGGGAGAAGCATAGATACATTCGCCGTTCTAGATGATGGGTCAGAAAGAACAATCATTCTCACAGCGGCCACCCGTCAGCTTAACCTGGAAGGGACCCCCGAGACCCTTAATCTCAGAACGGTGCAACATGATGTTATCCAAATGAAAGGCTCTGCTGTAACCTTTAGCATTTCACCTTCAGGAAACAGGGACGTGGCCTATAACATCACCAATGCCTTCACGGCAGATGGCTTGAATCTCGCAGAGCACTCCTGCCACGGTAAGTGTTCTACAGAAACAATATCCTCATCTACGAGGATTGCCTCTTCCTAACCTGGCCAGAGTAGCGCCACTTATCCTGATTGGGTCAGACCACCCACATCTCGTCACCCCGACTGAGCCCATACGAGCTGGACCAGAAGGAGGTCCATACATCCTTGGGTTGGGCTGTGCAAGGTCCATCCCATCTACTTCTCTCCACCCAAGCTGTACAGTCACAGCAAGTCCTCTTCACCAGAAGCAATCCAGAAGCAGCCACTGACCTCCTTCGGAATGTTGAGATGCTCTGGAAGATGGACACCTTCTCCAACCAGAAGATACAGGAGGTCACTCGCTCGAAACATGACTCCTATGCATTAGACCTCCTGGAGAAGAGCACCACCACCACTGAAATGGATGGCGTTCGCAGGTATGCAACCCCACTGCTACGGGTGCCCAACCATCCTCCTCTGGCAACCACGACACGGGCTGTACTCCCACTACTGCGTGGAACGGAGCGACGCCTGGTGAAGAATCCTGAGCTTGCAGAAGTTCATAACCGAGAGATTCATAACCTTGTGAAGGCAGGCTACGTCACTGAAGTGACAGCTCATGAAGAGGGAAACGCACTCCGTGAATCCTGGTATCTCCCTCACCATGTTATCCAGCAACATGGTGGGAAGTATAGACTTGTCTTCAACTGTTCATTCCAAGCAGCTGGTCAAAGCCTGAATGACTGTCTACTCCCCGGACCAACCTTAGGTCCTTCCTTGCTCGGTGTCCTTCTCCGGTTCCGGCAGCACTCTACAGCCACCGGTGGAGACATCAAAGCCATGTTTCATCAGATTCGTTTACTGCCTTCCGACACCACACTGCTCCGGTTCATATGGCGAGATATGGAACGAGATGCAGAGCCCACAATCTATGAATGGCAGGTACTCCCATTTGGCACCACCTGCAGTCCTTGCTGTGCCATATATGCTCTGCAGAGACACGCACGGGAGCATCCAGACTGTGACCCAGAAGTATTGGATTCAGTGGAAAATGCCTTCTATGTGGATAACTGCTTACAGAGCATCCCATCCACGGCTGAAGCGAAATCACTCCTTGATAAAGTACGGAATCTCCTGTCCAAAGGGGGATTTGAGGTCCGACAGTGGGCTAGTAACAGAGCGGAGGTTATCCAGCACCTCCCGCCACAAGCTAGGTCCAGTAGCAGTGAACTATGGCTAACGCAGTCTGGTGCTAACCCAGAAGAGCCCACTCTAGGACTGAGGTGGAGCTGCATACCGGATACCCTGGGGTATAAGCACCGCTCATCCCCGAGTAAAGAAACCCCACTCTGCGCACCATCTATCGGACCCTGGCCAGTCAATACGATCCCCTTGGGTATATCCTGCCATACACAACACGGGCCAAAGTCTTAGTCCAGGACCTGTGGCAGACCAAGAGGGACTGGGATGAACCAATCCACCCGGCTGACCTAGTGGAACGATGGATCTGTTGGGAAACTGAGTTAACGGAGCTCTCTGATGTCCAAATGCCAAGATGTTATGTACCATCCTGTGCTGACCAACTGGGATCATGCCTGGAACTGCATGTGTTCTGTGACGCTTCGGAGCGAGCTTATGGGGCTGTTTCCTATCTTAGAGTGGAGGATAAGGCAGGCCACACCCATGTCTCCTTTGTCATGGCCAGGTCCAGGGTCGCACCCAAGAAGCAGTTGTCAATGCCTAGGCTGGAACTCAGTGCTGCCCTTTCCGGAGCCCAGTTGGCCTCTACCTTGCGAGCCGAGCTCACCTTGCCAATCCAAAGGGTCATCTACTGGAGTGATTCGACCACTGTATTGACCTGGCTCAAGTCGGAGTCCTGCAGGTATAAGGTGTTCGTCGGAACTCGCATTGCGGAAATCCAAGACCTAACAGAAGTCCAGGACTGGAGGTATGTTGATAGCATAAACAATCCTGCTGATGACGTTACTAGAGGTAAAACCCTTAAGGAATTGGCTAAACCCCATCGCTGGAGCTTGGGAACACCATTCTTGTCCCAACCAGAGAAAGAGTGGCCGACAGCCCCCAGGCGTGCGCCCCCTCCGCAACCAACTGAAGCTCATGAGTTAAGAAAGTCCGCCCAATGCTACAGCATTTCTACGGAACCAACAACGGCTCTCCCTGACCTAACACAATCCCAAACACTGCCGGATCTGATCACCGCCACAAACCAGACCTCAGATGGGGTGGCTTCTATACCTACCTCCCCTCGCGGCAGAGACACTACTCCTCCAGCAAGCACAAGCAGTTAGCTTCCCTGAGGAGTTAAAAGCTCTGAAAGCCGGTAGGGAAGTGGCTAAGGACAGCAGTCTTCTCTCTCTGCCCCAGAATATGATCCAATCCTTGGAGTGATCAGAGTCGGAGGAGGCTGCGCCAAGCAGAGGTTTTGGACCCAGATGCTATCCACCCAATTATCCTTGACTCCAGACACCCTCTTATACCAGGCTCCTCATCAAGAGTTATGATGAGCGGCTTCTCCACCCAGGTCCAGAGAGGGTCTATGGGGAGATGAGGCGGAAGTACTGGATAATTGGAGGACGAGGAGTCATTCGTAAGCACCAATATGCCTGCGTAGAATGTCAGAGATGGCGGGCCGGAGCTACGGTGCCCAAAATGGCAGATTTACCCCCTTCTCGCTTGCGCTTCCTTAAACCACCCTTCTGGTCAACAGGAGTAGATTGCTTTGGCCCCTTGATGATCAAGTTAGGTCGTCGTGTGGAAAAGCGCTGGGGCATTCTATTCAAGTGTTTGACAACCAGATGTGTCCACCTGGACCTACTGGAGAGTTTGGATACTGAAGCCTTCCTCATGGCCCTACGGCGGTTTATCTCCCGACGGGGGAAACCCTACGAGATCCTGGCTGACAGAGGTACGAACTTCAAGGCAGGAGAAGCCAGGTTGGAGGAAGCCTTCCAAGCCATGGAACCCAGCCTCCAGGATCAGCTGATGGACCAACAAATCTCATTTAAATTTAACCCTCCAGGCGCTCCTCATTTTGGAGGAACATGGGAGCGAGAGATCAAATCTGTAAAAACGGCCTTACGAGTCGTCCTGGGGGACCAAACTGTCACTGAAACTGTCTTGAGGACCGTCCTGATAGAGGTGGAAGGGATGCTGAACTCCAAACCCTTGGGATATCTCTCTGCAGACATCGCTGACCCCGATCCGGTTACACCGAATATGCTCTTGATGGGACGCCGAGATGCGTCACTTCCTCAAGCCATGTATGCTGATACCAACCTCGTAGGCAGACGCCGGTGGCGACACAGCCAAATCTTAGCTGACCATTTTTGGGCCCGATTCATTCGGGATTACCTACCAAGTCTACAGCACAGAGGGAAATGGCGGAGAGAAATGGCCAGCCTGGAAACTGGCCAAGTAGTAATGATGGTGGACCCTCAGCTGCCTCGAGCCTCCTGGCCGGTGGGCCGTATAACTAAGACCATGCCTGGGATCGATGGTTGTGTTAGATCAGTGGAGATCCAGGTGAAGAACCGGACATATATCCGGCCAGTTGCCCGACTGATTCCTCTCCCTGAGATGACAGAGGACGGGGAGCAATGAGCCTTTTTTGAGGAGTGTGGAATTTAACAAATTTCCGGGGTGGCTGTAGAAAAGGCCCATGGAGTTGGTGGAATAATCCTTTAATTCATTGCCATTTACTCAGCTGGGCCAGGGGCGCTTTAATTAGGTCAGGTGGAAATGTCCGACAGATCTCAACTCCATAAAAGGAGGAAATTGCCATCGTCTGATCTCGCTGCTTTCTCTTCCTTAACTCCATCTCATCCAGAAGTTCTGTGCGTCCATGAATCCACACTACTCAGTAAATATACCACTTTATGGTTAAAGGAATTCCTGCCTCAGTCTCATCCATTCCTCGGTCACCTGACACACCTGTTCACCTTCACTGTCAGTCATCCTACCTGTCCAGCTACCCACACAGATTCCACTAATCTTTCAGGCAGGTTGAGGTGGCCAGGGTCATTGTAGTGAAAAATATGTTGTATGCAGAGGAAGTGAAGAAGGTAGTGGAGGTGGATCAAGGGTGAGGGATTCTGAGAGTATCCCTGTGAATAGTAGATATTTGCCAGAACAGAGGGATAGGCCAATGAGTGATATATGTTTCAATGAGGTTGGCTTAGCATTCATAGCCATTGTTATCTGCTGTACTGCAGAGATGACACGTAAGTCATAGAAAATAGATGTTGTGGTGGCAGCTGCAGAGAAGTACTTGGGGGTATGAGATTAGATTTCAGAAGAGTTACAGGGTGTGTTGAGTTGTAGTGTCCCGTCCTCTCGGGTCGTTGGCCTGGGGTAGGATAAGACAGGGTTAAAGTAGTGGAATAAGGTGATGGGTTTTAATGAGTGTAGGGTTAGTTAGAAGGGTCATTAAATATATATATATATTTATTTTTTCACATTTCCCCTTTCCAATTTTTTCACAAAGGTAATGGATTCATACTATAGTTCAGTAGAGGGCGATAATGCAACATATTGGATACCAACCGTCTTTAAACCTCACAGAAGCAGAAGAAGAAGAATACACCTGTTCTTTTGTGATTGCTGCCCTGCCCACTATTTAACTGGAAGGAGAGCTATTCCACACAATTGTTTATGCTTTTTCTCTGGTTGTTTTTTTTCCCAAGTCTTGGGGGACAATTGTTGATGCAACATGGTTTGGTTTCTGATTCTCATCCGGTTTGTCCAAGGTAGGACCAGTCATTTTGGTTATGTGACATCCTGCGCTTGAGTGTTTTCCATTTGAGGTAGGCCAGGCCGGCCCCACTGCGGACGACAATTGGTTCACCATGTTATTATCTAACATGTATTATGTTCCCCTTGTGTATTTCAGTGGGCAGTGTTCCCATCACCAATTTCACAAATGCTACTACTTCAAATGCTACTTTCCCTGCCACAGGTAGGCAGGCCTGCATTTGGGACCAGTCATTTTGTTAGATGACAGGCTGAAAGCTAGGCCTGTTTTCCATGTATATTTAATGTAGGCCAGCCTCACTGCAAAACTGTTCTGTTCCACTTTATAATATTTTCTTTCTGAATTTCAGTGGACAATTCTACAAACCCCATCAACAATTCTACAAATGGGACTTTCACTGCCACAAGTAGGCCTCTACTGTGATTCTAAAGTCAATCTCTTGGGCTGATGGGGCATAAAGAAACGACTAAATCTGTCTTCAAGTTTATGGCTTGTCTATCAATAAACATAATGATATTACAAAATAAGTTTGTTCACAATTTCTTTTAGGTTCTACTGCCTCAATGGGGACACGCCACAGACGAAATGATTGGCTTAAAACGCCTGAAACCAGAGAAGGTAACGCATTCATTAGATGAAGCGCACAATCCTGGACCTCTACCATGAGGTCTGGACTTTAATGGCACTGGAGGTAGTGACTTGTAACTAGTACATGTCAGTGTTGTTTCAGACCATCTCTCTCTGTTACAGAGGACTTACAGTTCGACCTTGCTATCATGGAGGGAGACATTCTGGTTTCGGTGAGTCTGTTATCCCTGCTTTCTGTCCTGTTACTGCATCTTTTAGACTGATGAATCTAATTGATTCCACCTTCTGATATACACAGCCTGAAGCTAATGACTCCAAAATCATTCAAGCCAGATTGTTGAACAGAATTACATTTGAACGTGCTCTACCGGTTGTCCATGGTGTTGGTCCTTCAGATGGTCGCAATTTGAGCCAATATATCCACAGGAAAATATACAATGCATGCATAATAACCTAAGTGATAGAAATTTCAACTTCAGTACCGTCACTCTAAAAGTTGTGTTAACAGTACTTTCCTGTGGATATTTTTAACCATCCGTGGTGTTGATCCTTCAGACCACCAGTAGAGTAAGTTTCAATGTTATTGTATTTAACATTCTGTCTTGTAAAGAAACCTTTAGTGATTTTGCAGTCATTAATTTCAGTCTGTGTATACCAGAAGCTGGTACAGTACCTTGACTTATTTCACATTTTGTTGTTACAGCCTGAATTCAAAATGGATTAAATACAAATTCTAACCCATCTACACAAAATACCCCATAATGACAGTGAAAATGTTTTAGAAATGTTTGCTAGTTTATTGAAAATGAAATGCAGAAATATCTCAACTAGTCGCATCCCAGAGTCGATACTTTGTAGAAGCACCTTTGGCAGCGATTACACCTGTGAGTCTCTCTGGGTAAGTCTAAGAGCTTTCCACATCTGGATTGTGTAACTTCTCAATCTAATCAAAATGATTCAAGCTGTCAAATTGGTTGTTGATCACTACTAAACAACCATGTTCAGGTCCTGCAGTAGATTTGTTAAAACTTTAAACTTGGCCACTCGGGAACATTCTGTCTTGGTAAGAAACTCCAGTGCAGATTTGCCCTTGTTTTAGGTTATTGTCCTGCAGAAAAGTGAATTATGCTCCCAGTGTCTGGTAGAAAGCAGACTAAACCAGGATTTCCTCTAGGATCTTGCTTGTGCTTAGCTCATAACGTTTCTTTTTGATCCTGAAACTCCCCAGTCTGCTATGATTACAAGCATACCCATAACATGATGCGTCCATCACAATGCTTGAAAATATAAAGTGGTACTCAGTAATCTTTTGGATTTGCCTGTCATTACACTTTGTATTCAGGACAAAAAGATAATTGCTTTGCCACATTTTCTGCAGTATTACTTTAGTGCCTTGATGCAAACAGGATGCATGTTTTGGAATTTTATTTTGTACAGGCTTCATTTTCACTATCAATCAGGTTAGTATTGTAGAGTAACTAAAATGTTGTTGCGGTCTCTTATCACAGCCATTAAAGTCTAACTGTTTTATAGTCACTATTGGGCTCATGGTGAAATCCCTGAGCGGTTTCCTTCTTCTCTGGCAACTGACTTAGGAAAGACACCTGTATCTTTTGTATGGACTGGGTGTATTGAAACACCATCCAAAGTGTAATTAACTTCACCACGCTCGAAGGGATCTTCAATGTCTGCTTTTTTTGACCCATCTACCAATAGGTGCCTTATGCAAGTTTTTGAAACCAACAGGACGTTGTAGTTAAATCTGTTTGAAATGCACTGCTTGTTTGAGACCTTACAATTATCTGTATGTGTGGGTTACAGAGATGAGGTAGTCATTCGAAATTCACGTTAAACACAATTGCACAGTGAATCATGCAAATAATAGATTTGTGTGTCGGCCAGTGACGACAATTTAAATCGTAGTGGCACGGTTTCAGTTGATTTAATTTTTCTTAAAGATGTTAAAATGTATATAGTTTATAAAACATTAGGAACACCTAATATTGAGTTGCACCCCCCTTTGCCCTCAGAAAAGCCTAAATTCGTCAGGGCATGGACTCTACAAGGTGTCACGCATTCCACAGGAATGCTGGCCCCATGATGTCCTCAATGCTTCCCACCATTGTGCCCAGTTGACTGGTAGTGGATCTCTAATCCGAAATAGCTCGTTCCATCTCATCCCACAGATGCTTAATTGGATTGAGATCTGGTGACTGGGCAGGCCACTGCACTAAGCTGAATTCACTGTAATTTTCGTGGAACCATTCCTGGAGAATCCTAGCCTTGTGTCTTGGGGCATTCTCCTGCTAAAAAAATCAATTCACAAATGGATACACTGCTGCCATGGATGCACCTGATTTTCAATTATGTTCAGACATTCAAACGTTGCTCAACTTTTATCCAACGTGTGCCATGAAAAGGCACCCCACAGCATCACACCACCACTGCCACTCACCAGCCTGCAATGTTAACCACATGCATCCATCATGATGTTTGTCTTCTTCATACCCTAGTCCTCCAATCAGCGTGAAATTGCAAGAAAACGGGAGTCATCAGACCAGACGTTTTTCCAAATCTCCTGTGTGCAGTGTTTCCTTAGTCCACTGCAACATGTTTTTTGCTGAAAGAAGTGGTACTCTGTAAGGTTGTCGGCTGCCATACCCCATTTGTGTCAAGATTCTACGAGTTGAGCATTCTTTGGGCACAAATGTTTTACTGGACGGTCAATTGAATATAACTGTAGCCCGTCTGTTGCTCTGCACAATTCGTGTCACCCACTGGACTGCCATTGGCTGGATGTCCTTTGGGTGGTGGACCATTCTTCACACACACGGGAAACCGAATGTGAAATACCCAGCAACGTTGCAGTTCTTGACACACTCAAACTGGTGAGCCTGGTACCTACCATACCCTGATCAAAGGTACTTCAATATTTTGTCCTGCCTATTCACCCTCTGAATGGCATATATACATGATCCATGTCGCAAGGCTTAACAATCCTCCTTTAACCGGTCTCTTCATATACACTGATTGAACAGGTGACCTCAATAAGGATCATAGCATTCACCTGGTCAGTCTGTCATGGAAAGTACACTGTATATTGCTCCATTCTTTTTTCTACATACTTAGTCTGGTTTTAGTCATTTAAGTTAATACTGAAATAGTTGTACCATTTTAGAATTTAAAAACATTCATAGGGGAAACGCAGAAATAACAATTGAATTAATCGGAGGCCTATGCTGTCTCGCGACAGCTGGATTTAAGACTAGGTGTTTTGTCCTACAGGAAGACCGATTAGCTGTGAAGTCACTTTGGCCTGAGAATGAAGGCGTCACTTCTATCCCCTACAAGATCAACGATTATCTGGGTGAGTGTCGAATACAGTAGGAGAGATTAACACTAGATGTTTTCTAATACAGTGAGAATGATATGCACCGTCTAATGGTAGATTGTCTCTGATCCACACAGTGGACAGAAAGGTAACTATACTAGCAGCGTTCAAGATGATTTCAGACCAGACGTGTATCCTCTTCCACGAATACACCAATGAGATTAACTACATAGACATCATCTCTGGGACAGGGTGAGTCCAAAGTGGACACATTAACACATTCTCTCCTTCCCAGCAGTTTACAGTTAACTCACAACCTCTCCTTCCTTTTTCCTGTGTTCAATCCTTTATTTTTCTCTCTTCCTGTCATATCCCCTCTTTCTCCTCCATTTCTCTCCTCCTCCTTCTCTCACCTTTCTCTTTCTTCACTTAACTCTAGCTGTGCGTCGTATGTAGGTTTTCAGGGCGGGGCCCAGTCTCTGTACTTCGGTAGAGGCTGTAACGTGGGGAACCTGTGCCATGAGCTGATGCATGCCCTGGGCCTGCACCACGAGCACACACGACCAGACCGTGACCAATACGTCACCATACAGTGGAACAACGTGGTCCCAGGTTACTCACACCAACACAACATACTAAACCACCTCACGGGCATTACATGTGGATCAGGGGAAGGGCTGGTCAATTTGTCCCCTGAAGAGCTGCAGTGTGTAGGCTTTAGTACTAGCCCAACACTAACATACCTGATTCAGCTTTTTGTGGTCTGGAGTGAAGACCGTACAGAATAACTAACTATTGACATTTAATATTTGATTAGGTACTGCCTAAGTGTAACGGATGTGAAACGGCTGGCTTAGTTAGCGGTGGTGCGCGCTAAATAGCGTTTCAATCGGTGACGCCACTTGCTCTGAGACCTTTAAGTAGTGGTTCCCCTTGCTCTGCAAGGGCCGTGGCTTTTGTGGAGCGATGGGTAACGATGCTTCGTGGGTGTCAGTTGTTGATGTGTGCAGAGGGTCCCTGGTTCGCGCCCGGGTATGGGCGAGGGGACGGTCTAAAGTTATACTGTTACATAACCAGCAGCTACTCTTCCTGGGCTCCACACAACATGAAACACTACATAACATGAATAGACAGTGCACCACAAGGACAGAACAACATTAGTTTAAAATGCGAATTTCTTCTGGCATGATTGCAGCAACCTTGTTCGCTAAATTTGCCTGACGCGAATAACTCTACATTGTCATCTACAGTTACCACCTATCCTGGTGTAAAATATACCTTTTACAGTTGCCACCCGTAATGGGTATCCTGGGATAACATGTAAGCTCGTTTTGAGGGCAGTTTTGTTACATTACCACCCGCAATGGGTTTCATTAGGTAAGATGAAATATTCATGCCTTGAATCATGTAGAGTTTCCTCCTGCTAGAGGTTCAACTTAATGGTTTCCATCTCAACTTGTATACATTTCCATTTTCATTCCCCTATATCACATTCACACCCAGCAGTGTCCACCAGTCACATCTGCCTCTTGTAACTCTTTTAACTTCCAGGAAAACAAGAGAACTTTAAGGTGAAGAAAGGAGATACTCAGGACCTGCCCTATGACTACGACTCCATAATGCACTACGGAACGTCAGTCACACTACTCTCCTCCTTATTCCCACTAAAGTCCTAATTTTACTCACCTTGTTTTTAAACTGCTAGAAGTATGTAAATATGAGTTTTACTGTGACTGTGTACGGTATCCAGCTCCAGTAACATTTCCCTGTGCGTACCAAATGGTTCCCTCTTTAGGTCACTTTTTTTTAACCTGGGCTCTGGTCAAACTATGTGCACTATATTGGGAATAGGGTGGCATTGTGGCGCAGTCCTTGTGTTAAAGTAGCAAGTCCTCTAATCCCCCATTGTTGGGTTTCTCCTGGCAGAAACTACTTCTCATCAAACCGGAACCCCACTATTGGCTCCAAGAAGAGGGGAGTTCAGATTGGACAAAGAAATCACCTGAGCCCCCTGGACATAACACGCCTTAACAAACTCTATCAATGTGGTAAAGGCATGCGCACACAGACAGACAGGAAAAATATCAGAATTGGGCTGCCTTTGTAAATGCAGTCATTATCGCACTGTATTCTAACCATGTTCATGTCCTGTTACAGAATAACAATGCACAGTTTATCACTTATTACACCATCGAAGAAGATTTCAACACCGCTGCTGTCGACTGAAGATTCCAAGACAAATGGCACTGACATTTTAACTTCTCAACAATGAATAAGTTGAACAAGTCCCTTAAAGCTTTCTGATGTATTGTACGTGTGTTCAGCAGCAGGTAGTTTAATTTGTCCTGTGTGCTCTTGCTGCCTTGAATTAGGCCTATTCCACTGCACTTGTCTTGGAAATAAATAAAATGATCTAGACTGAAAATAATCCAGTCAGTGTGATGTTTCTTGCAGTGTTCTATTTCATTCTATAACGGACCTTCTCAGCTATGCTCATCATGCATCCCAAGGTGGGATCAGAGATTAAGAAGATCTAGCATAGCAGGAGAGACGACTTAAATTAATTGTGATTCATACCTTAAACTTGGCCGACTACCTAGGCAACAGGACTTAGACAGCAGGGAACAGACTCAACAAATTCAGAATTTCACCCTCTAGAAGGGTGTACTACGAAATAGGTTTGAGTTGGCGAGGTAAGTTTGGTACACTCTTGAGCCCAACTCAGGATAACCGGTACCATGAAAGTGGCCCACCTTTTAGCAAGAAATACTAAACAAATATACATATAGATGTATATACACACTACTGTTCAAAAGTTTGGGGTCACTTAGAAATGTCCTTGTCTTTGAAAGCCTTTCGTCCATTAAAATATCAACTTAGCCTTCCATAAGCTTCCCACAATAAATTGGGTGAATTTTGGCCCATTCCTCCTGACAGAACTGTTGGTAGGCCTACTTGCTGGCACACGCTTTCTCAATTCTGCCCACAAATGTTCTATAGGATTGAAGTTGGGGCTTTGTGATGGCCACTCTAATACCTTGACTTTGTTGTCCTTCAGCCATTTTGCCACAAGTATGTTTGGGGTCATTGGTCGTAAATGGGTCTTCCAAATAGACAATCTTTAACTTCCTGACTGTCTTGATGTTGCTTCACTATATCCACATGATTCTCCTTAAACATGATTCAATCTAGTTTGTGAAGTTCACCAGTCCCTCCTGCAGCAAAGCACCCCCACATGATACTGTAACCCCCCGTGCTTCACGGTTGGGATGGTGTTCTTTGGCGTGAAACCTCCTCCTAACATGATGGTCATTATGGCCAAACAGTTTGATATTTTGTTTCATCAGAGCAGAAGATATTTCTTTAAAGTACAGTCTTTGTCCCCATGTGCAGTTGCAAACAGTCTGGCTTTCTTATGGCGGTTTTGGAGCAGTGGCTCCTTGTTGAGCGGCCTTTCAGGATATGTTGATATAGGACTCGTTTTAATGTGGATATAGATACTTTGTACATGTTTCCTCCAGCAATTTCACATGGTCCTTTGCTGCTGTTCTGGGATTGATTTTCACTTTTCGCAACAAAGTACGCTCATCTCTAGGAGACAGAACGCATCTCCTTCCTGAGCGGTATGATGGCTGTGTGGTCCCATGGTTTTTGTACTTGCATACTATTGCTTGTACAGATGAATGTCGCTTTGAGCGTTTGGAAAATACTCCCAAGGATGATCCAGACTTGTGGAGGCCTACAATTTCTTTTCTGAGGTCTTGGCTGATTTCTTTTGATTTTCCCATGATGTCAAGCAAAGAGGCACTGAGTTTGAAGCGAGGCCTTGAAATATATGCACAGGTACACCTCCAATTGACTAAAATGATGTAAATCAGAATCTTCTAAAGCCATGACATTTCCTGGAATTTTACAAGCTGTTTAAAGGCACAGTCAACTTAGTGTAGGTAAACTTCTGACCCACTGGAATTGTGATACAGTGAATTATAAGTGAAATAATCTGTTTGTAAACAATTGTTGGAAAAATTACTTGTCATGCACACAGATGTCCTAACCGACTTGCCAAAACTATAGTTTGTTAACAAGACATTTTGTGGACTGGTTGAAAAATGAGTTTTAATGACTCCAACCTAAGTGTACGTAAACTTCCGACTTCAACTGTACATAGTTGTACAGAGAACCATTATCAGCAATCATAACTTCTGCGTTCCAATGGAACATTGTTAGCTAATCCAATTGTATCATTTTAGAAGGCTAATTGATCATTAGAAAACCCTTTCTCAATTACGTTAGCACAGCTGAAAACTGTTCTGATTAAAGAAGCAATAAAACTGGCCTTTAGACTAGTTGGGTATCTGGAGCATCAGCATTTTTGGGTTCGATTATTCTGAAACTCGTCAGCCTATTCTAGTTCTGAGAAATTAAGGCTATTCCGTGTGAGAAATTGCCAAGAAACTGAAGATCTCGTACAACGCTGTGAACTACTCTACAGAACAGTGCAAACTGGCAATAACCAGAATAGAAAGAGGGGAGGCCCTGGTGCACAACTGAGCAAGAATACATTAGAGTGTCTAGTTTGAGAAATAGATGCCTCAACTGGCAGCTTCATTAAATAGTACCTGAAAAAACCTGTCTCAACGTCAAAAGTGAAGA
The DNA here is from genome assembly GCF_034236695.1 of Oncorhynchus nerka. Classification (NCBI taxonomy): domain Eukaryota; kingdom Metazoa; phylum Chordata; class Actinopteri; order Salmoniformes; family Salmonidae; genus Oncorhynchus; species Oncorhynchus nerka. Next base: position 44,265 of record NW_027039430.1, on the reverse strand, counting down.
GGCGACTCCGGGATGCTGGCATTCTAGGCAGAGTTGCAAAGAAAAAGCAATATCTGACTGGCCAATAAAAAAGATTAAGATGGGCAAAAGAACACAGACACTTGGCAAAAGAACACAGACACTGGACAGAGGAACTCTGCCGAGAAGGTCAGAATATTCCTTGGGTTTACACCAATCTTACTAATACTGCACTGATCACACTCAAACAGAAGAGGCTGATGCTTGCAATTCATTTTTATTGTAAAGTTGTATGATATGAAGCAGGAAGAATTAACATCCAAAGGCCCATTTAGGGCCATGGCAAACTGCCTATCACAGACCCTCTCCTCTTCCTCCATGATGTCCTCCAGCAGCTCATGAAAGCAATGCTGTCAATCCACATGGAAGCAGAACATAGAGTACTCCTGTAAAACAATTATTCCGTCAGGAATTAATCAAACAGACATTGAACAAATGGGATTCACAGTAATACATTAGTCTGAGAAATTTCAAACATGAGCCCCAGTTGTGGAGCCCCTATCCTCTCATCACAAGCCCAAGCACTTACCTCATCTGCTCTTCTGTGTTTTCCTCTTCCTGCCTCCCTCCCTTTCATCCTTTTCTATTGATGCTTCAACAGATAAAGAGACCTCATATGCCACAATCTGTTTCAGGAAAAAAAACATCCGAAAGCCCACTTGAGGTGAATAATCACATGAGATCAGGAATTGTAGTGTTTGAGTCGAAAGACATGACCTAAACATACTTCTATCAACACTAATACAGTTGTCTACAGAGAACAGGCTTTGATAGTAAACACTTACCTAATGTAGTCATCCAGCTGTGCTCCTCCAACCCTCCCATCCTTTCCAATTGATGCTTCAACAGATCTGTTTCTTTGGCTGCTCTTTTCATCTATCTCAGACTTGAACAGCCTTAGAAAGAGGACAAAAGGAAACCAAAGCAACTGTAAAAGAGAAGTAGAAGAGGCAGACTTCCTTTCTTTTTGATGTCTGTTGGTTATTTTTCCTGTGCTCTTGGTCTTCTCCTTTTCTGCTAATCCTTAGTTATTTAGATAGTTATTTTGGCCATATGTCCATCAGAAATCTAGTTCAATCTCCTCTCTATTACTCTTTTCACCTCTTTTCTCTGGGTCTCTGTTTATCTTGCCTCCCCCCTTGTGTTTTCCATAACTTTCTTTTGATCCACTCAGCTCTTCTTTACTGCTAATCTCATTGACCTTTTATCCCATGGTCCTTCCTGATTCTGTCCATCAGAACTTGAATTCTATATCTCCTACTTCCCTCCTGATAAACCACTCTGGTCTCTCTTCCTCCTCTCTCATGTTTCCTCCTCTTCACCCTCAGGCCTGGCTTCCTTATAATTTGTTCCTCCTTTTGCTTATTTTCTCGTTTTTTGTTTGTTTTTTCTCTTTAAAAAACCTCATTTGTTGTTGTTTATTTTCATCTATCAACATACCTAGGAGCATTGACTTGTACATTTCTTCTTTTGTCTGCTCCCTTTCTTTTGTCATCTACTCAAAAGTTGTCGATGCCTCGTCCGCCGCTTTCTTCTGCTTCTTCCTTGTTCTCCTCTTTGCAGACTGTGCGTGAGCGGTCTCTGGACGTTGCTCCCTCTCTTCCCTCCGCACAGAGGCGTCAGATGTAGACGCTGTGACCTCGTATGCCACCACCTGTTTTTCTCTCTGTGTCTGTCCTTTTTTTCTGACACAGCGCACGCCTTTTTCTCTTTCAATCTGTGCATTCCTCTCTTCTCTCTCATACAGTTTCTCCATCTCCATCTTGAACCTGGCCTCGTGATCTTTTATTCTTTGAAGCTCTGCTCTCTTCTTATCCTCGTCCCGTATCCTTGTCTGCCTTTTCTGTTCCTCCTTCTCTTGTTCCTGCTGTATCTTCAATCTCCTTTTCTGTTCCTCTTTCCTCCTCTTCTCTTCTTTCTCTCGTGCCTTTTGCTGCATCTCCAACACCTTCATTCTCTCCTTTTCCCTGTTCCTCTCCTCCTCCATCCTCTGTTTCTCCATCTTTTTCTCTTCCTCTGCCCTCTTTTTCTCTTCTTTTACACGGGCCTTTTGTTGCATCTCCTGCTGCTTTCTTTCTTTTTCTCTCTCTTTTTCTCTTGCTCTTGTTTCTTTTTCTCATGTTCAATCTTTAGTTTCATCTCTGCCTTCTCCCTTTTCCTTTCCTCCTCATTCAATTTCTTCTGCCTCTTTTCCCACTTTTTGAGCTCTTCGTCCCTGGCTTTTCCTTCCTCCTTTCAATCTTCATCATCTCTTCATTTCTCTTAGCCTCATACTTGAAATATTTGATCCTGTCTGCGTAGCTCATGGCATTAAGTTCTTCTATCCCTCGGCTTGCCATCATGGACATTGCATTGGCGGTTGCAAATCTACCTTCCCTTTTACCACTATCAATCTCCTTCCTGTCCCTCTTACTATAAGGATCCCTGTGTAGACATCTCTGCTGTTGTCCACTCATGCTCTCCTCACTTTCACTACTCCCCTCCTGACTTGTGTCCTCACTCACACTCTGAGACACATCATCCTCAGACGAGCACGAGGGAGTCACAGCATTCTCAGTGATGACGCGGAGCGCCTTGATGTAGTCAGCTTCTGTGTTCACTTTGTGAGCGAGCGGGCACAGCTCCTCGTAAATGGATTTCCATGTGAGTGACTCCTCACAAACGTCGTCAGGCAGGTATAGATCAGATGATTGCCTCTTGAGCACATTCACAACCTCTGCCAGGTCCTGTTGGGTGTCCCCCTGAGTGTCCTCTCGGGCGGCCACTGGCGTGGCCTCTGGGCTGGCCGGGCGCTCGGGGCTATGGCAGGGGAGCAGAAGGCCTCAGTGTCATCGTTCTTGTCATCGCTGTTTGCCATTTTCTTCAGAATCTCTTCCTTTCTCTTTTGGGCCATCCTCTCTTTCAGCTGTGCTTTATACATGCTTGCAATTTCTGCTCCTCTCCGTTGAACTTCCTCAGACAATTCCTCAGACGATGCAGTCTCTGGCCTCTTAACCTCATCCTTGACCTTTGCCTGGCCAGTCAATGGGGACCTGGGGTGGACCTGCGGATGGGTCTGTCTCATCCGGGCAGGAGGGCCGGAAGCCAGGAGGTGGGATGGGACAGAAAATCGGTGTGAAGCGTGTGGGTGTGACGTCTTGGACGGAGAATGAGGCCATTTATCAGGGGAGGTGCAGCTCTGTGTGTCCAGAGGGGGAAAGATTGAGTGTTTCTTAGGTGGGTCCTTCTGAGTGCCGGCAGCATGCTGGTCAGGCTCCGATTGGCTGTTGGCGAGGTACCTGTGGTGGTTGTACCAGGGAAAGCTGGCAGTGTTGGGGAGACGGGACAAATAATGGAGGAGGTGGAGCGCTGCTTGATCACCCCTTTATCCACCCCAATCTGTATGATGACAGACACACTTTTCTTACTTAATAACTTGATGGTTATTGTTATTACTATCTTAAAACAATTACATGTGTATGGGTAATAAATATCATAGAGAAAACATGTTTTATTACTGTATATTAGCCTATTAGGAAAATGGGAAGGTCCACACTTTTGGAATCATTCCAATTCAGAAATTCTTCCATCCCTTTACAACTTTATTCTAAGAATGCAGATCTTCCTCAGAATACTACCAGTGCAGATTCTATACCTTCTTAAGAATACTACCAGTGCAGAATGCAGACCTTCTTAATAATACTACCAGTGCAGAATTCTGACCTTCTTAATAATACTACCAGTGCAGAATGCAGACCTTCTTAATAATACTACCAGTGCAGAATGCAGACTTCTTAATAATACTACCAGTGCAGAATGCAGACCTTCTTAATAATACTACCATGCAGAATACTACCAATAATACTACAAGTGCAGAATGCAGACCTTCTTAATAATACTACCAGTGCAGAATGCAGACCTTCTTAATAATACTACCAGTGCAGAATGCAGACCTTCTTAATAATACTACCAGTGCAGAATGCAGACCTTCTTAATAATACTACCAGTGCAGAATGCAGACCTTCTTAATAATACTACCAGTGCAGAATGCACCTTCTTAATAATACTACCAGTGCAGAATGCAGACCTTCTTAATAATACTACCAGTGCAGAATGCAGACCTTCTTAATAATACTACAGTGCAGAATGCAGACCTTCTTAATAATACTACCAGTGCAGAATGCAGACCTTCTTAATAATACTACAAGTGCAGAATGCAGACCTTCTTAATAATACTACCAGTGCAGAATGCAGACCTTCTTAATAATACTACCAGTGCAGAATGCAGACCTTCTTAATAATACTACCAGTGCAGAATTCAGACCTTCCTCAGAATACTTCCAGTTTGCAGTTATTTTTCTTGCCTTCTTATTTCACTATTCTATCTATTTAGATCTCATTTCTGTGTATCAGGATTGGGAACATCTAAAGCAACTACATTACATCTACTTATATGAAAGTCTGATTAAAGAAAAGGGCTCTTGTTACCTCCTCCAAGAGTTGGTGCAGCCTAAATATTTCTCCATACAGCGCCTTAATCTCCCTCATGTTTCCTCGCTCAGTTCTCCATGTCTCTCTAGCCAATCTCCAATGGGCGAGGTCAAGGTCATGGATATCCTCCCGCATGCCTAGTTCAACCTGGGTTCCCTTCTCATTTAGCCTCTTCTTTTTCCTCTTCTTCTGGATAGAATCGGTGTTCTCCTTGTCCTGCCTACACACCTTTGGGGCAGTAGGGATATTGAGAATAGAACATGGTATATTTTATTTTACTCATTGGATTATTATGTGCCTTCCATTGTATTTCATTATTATAGAATATCAATAATGTTGACACTAGATCAAGCTGTAGTTTGTACAAAGTTTACACTGATTGGCCATACATGATTAGTCTGGACCACTTTAGTGGGTCGTAGATTTAGCCTGCAGATGGGACTTACATTAAGGCTTGGGAGTTGTGAGGAGTTGTGAGGCTGGTGTGTTCTGGGCCTGTGGAGTTCAGTAGTTCCTGTGCAGAAATCATCCTGTGCAGTCTGATTTGCCCATGGCTAGAAATGAAAATGATGACAAACATGCAGTCAGAAATGAGGTTATCATGGTCCAAGCTTGTTATTTTCAATCTTAGAAAAGCTCATAGGCCTATATGTCAAAGTGATCATTTTAATCATTTTAATTCACTGGAGTTTTGACTATGGGGGTGGTGAGAGAAAAGATATTCTAACCATTCTTATGATGAGCCTTGGAAAGGAGAACTTTCCCATAGTTCCTTCAATTACAGTAATCCTGAAAAAGATACAATATGGCTTAAAAATATGATTATATTATTCAAATCATCTAAATTAAATTGTGCCACAATGTAGGCCTTTTCACACTAAATCACAAGTGGTCACAACTACTTACCACCAAAATAACCATCCAAAATATAGCAATGATTTTGACCCTGAATTGAACTTGTAAGTGTTGCTGTAATATGACAGTAATGCTATGGCAAACCTTTTAGGCTGTCATCATACCAGAATACAATCATTTATGACATCACAATTGTGATGTAATGTGGTGCCATGGGAAGCCACACCCACCATGACAGACAACAAATCACCAGAGCCACACAGGCCTATTAACCAATTAATCCACTTCTATGTTTGAAATACAGTATATTTAGTACTAGTAAGCTCATAAACATAGTAAAAACCACACTGTAGCAATGTGTATAACTTCACAGCTACTGTTCATGATGCATCATGAGTGGCTGTCCTCTGATGGGACCCTATTCCCTACATAGTGTACAACTTTTGACCAGGGCTGATAATGTACTTTATAGGGTTGATTTGGGATGCACATAGGACTATGTAAAAAGTACCTTTGTTCGTCCTCATATTCAATTTTGCTTTGACATTAACTGATTTTTACAAAGTGAAAATTATGGGACAACAAGAAAGACATGTATTCATAAGAAAAACTGTATGTGTTGTAAATTCAATGTAGATTCCAGTTTCAAATGGTAGACATTGTAACTCTTCAGGATGTGGCAGAGTATGAAAACCTTTGCACTGTCTCTGATGCAGGTGTTTTTTTCTCCCACTCATTATGACATCACTGTGACATCATATGGTGGACATTTTCCCTGAGTTTGGCATCTCCGGGGATAATATGCTGTGTGCACACCACTTTCACACATATGCACTAGTGCAATCATTGTAGTTCCTCTTGCATGAATGTATAATTGCAACATTACATCATTTTTACAATTGTGTGTCTTCCTATGGGACTCCTAATCACGCGCCGAATGTGACACAGCCTGGATTCAAACCAGGGACTGTAGTGACGCCTCTTGCACGGAGATGCAGTGCTTCAGACGGCTGCACCACTCGGAAGGCCAATATAAACGCATCTTCAAAGAATTTACTGAGTTACAGTCCATATATAGGCCAATTGAAATGAATTAATTAGTCCCTAATCTATGGATTTCACATGACTGTACAGGGGTGCATCCATTGGGTGGGCCTTGGAGGGCTCACCCACTTGCAGCCAGGCCCAGCCAATCAGAATGAGTTTGTCCCCACAAAAAGGCATTATTATATGCAAATACTTGTCAGCCTCCCTCCCAGCGTGGCTACAAATTCTCTAAAAGGATGTTCGAGGCACCTTATGGTAGAAAAAATTTTAAAATATTTTTTATTTCATCTCATGAAACATGGGACCAACACTTTACATGTTGTGTGTATATTTTTGTTCAGTGTACATTTCCAAGGCAACAAATCCTCTAAAACTAACCTTCTCTGGGGTAGGCTAACTCTGAGCTTTCTCATATATCCTGAATGAATTGTCTGATTTGCGAGTTAAGGACCAATGAAATCAGATTGATAGGAGTGGGGAAAAAGGGGCTTGTGTATTGATAAGCACCTCAAAATAAGTTAACAATAGGTAATAAAATATGTCACTTTTGCCCATAAGATGGCTCTAATTTTGACTATTTTCAAATAGCCTGATGAAATTTACAATAACTTTTCTAGAGTAAAGACGTCCCCATATATAGGTTCAGTTTGCTCCAAGCAGAACTGGGCTAGGCGATGCAAACTTCTGTGCTCACACTCCCTAAAGACCTTCGCTTGAAAAACTAGAAGAAAGAGCCAATATTACTGTTTGTCTATTTTGAGCCACTGTAGTAACAATATAGCCAGAAACACTTCCTCAAAATAGATACATCAAGAAATCTATATTGAATTCTTTACGTTTTTGCAGAGGAGGTCTTAGTCGCGCAATTAAACATCATTTTTTTGCAGTAATTCTCAAGTGGATGATAGCAAACACTTCATTGAAGAATCCCGTCCATTGTTCCCACCCCTACTGTAAACCAATCACTGATGAAGGGGTGTAGACTTTGACTACTAAACTTCCACTTGCCTCAACAAAAAAACTGGTGCACGCGAACAGTTGAAAATAACCTACCGAACACCAAAATGAACAAAAACTTCACAAAATGTATAAGCTTAAAGTGTTTTGACTGGGAAGCATGTGACAGCCTTTTACGGAAGGTGGACGAGCAAAATCCACCATCGTAGTACGGATGAAGCCTGAGCTGGAATGTGAAGCTGGCTAGATTTAAAAAAAAACCTGGGTAGATCTAGCTTGCTTCTTGGTATACCACTCTGGGAAAAACTTGGACTTACGACATGGGCTCTATGCTACATTATGGACAGTACTGTTCACTACTCTATACTATGGATGCACATTACCACTGTCAATAATGCACTATACATGAACACTAACACTGTCTACACGGTTTCCCACAGCAGATATTTATTTTCTGTCAATGGGGAGCCCACCATCATAGCCAAGATCCACAATAAGATATCAGAGATGGGCCAGAGAACACACAGGATTGAACTAAACATCCAGAAAGTCTGACCGCTCTACAACTGTGGCTGTATGACATGCCGTACTCTTTTGAACAGACGGCATCAGATACATGGCCTACACATACTAAGACAGAGGAGCGCTGTTCTGCTGTCTCAGATGCTTTATCTGAGGTTGATGTGTCTTTATGTCAATAGTGTGCAACTGCAGCCCACATTTCGGGGTGTCTCTGCATGAGGGCATTCCTGCATCTGCTACATTATGCACAGTACTGTTCACTATATACTATGGATGCACATTAACACTGTCTATAATGCACAATCTGTTGTTGAGGTTGATGACTTAAAAACAAGTGCTCCCAACTGCATCTGTTCTGGTGACACAGGAGTTTGAAGTGGAGGGAGTACAGGGCTTAGCATGTCCCGCAAGGCGGCTAAAAAAAATTTTTGACTTGGAAAAGTTGAATATTTTCAGGAGTCAGGTAATTGTTTAAGGGAGGAGGATTGGAGGGAAAGAAAGATGAGGTTGAAAAGACTGAGGGAGGCAGAGGATGGGTTTGTATCTGTTGAAGATAGTAATGACAAGGGAGAGGGAATGTCGAGGAAGATTGGTATCAAGTTGAAACAAAGTGGGCCAGACACCAGTTTGAGTTCTGGAGGTGAAATGGAAGGGGCAGAAGGTATTGTGAGGAGCTTGGAGCCCAAGCCTTCCATTGATGGGCATGGCTATGATAAAGATATGATTGGTTCAGTGGGAGTAAGCTTTTTGAAGAAGGTGGAACCAGGCCTTTTGTCTGATCCATGGTCGGTTTCAAGTTGGTTGGAAAAGATGGTGGGTGCCATTGAGTCGGTGAAGGTAACCCTGAGTGGAGGTGTCTGGTGCGAGAGAGGCAGTGTAGAAAAGGCCCATGGAGTTGGTGGAATAATCCTTTAATTCATTGCCATTTACTCAGCTGGGCCAGGGGCGCTTTAATTAGGTCAGGTGGAAATGTCCGACAGATCTCAACTCCATAAAAGGAGGAAATTGCCATCGCCTGATCTCGCTGCTTTCTCTTCCTTAACTCCATCTCATCCAGAAGTTCTGTGCGTCCATGAATCCACACTACTCAGTAAATATACCACTTTATGGTTAAAGGAATTCCTGCCTCAGTCTCATCCATTCCTCTGTCACCTGACACGTGACCACCTGTTCACCTTCACTGTCAGTCATCCTACCTGTCCAGCTACCCACACAGATTCCACTAATCTTTCAATGGTCCTTCGAGCCGGATGATGACTGAACCAAAGACAGGTGAAAAGGAAATGAAGGCGGAGAGGGAAGAATTGTCTCCACTGGAAGGAAGAAGAGAGGAGGAGAGAGCAGCTGAGGGAAAGGTCTTGGAACAAAGGAAATATCCAGGAGCTAAGCCTAAAGCAACAAATGCTTCATCCTCAACTACCAGCAGCACCAGAAGAACCAGGCAAGCACCTGGTTATCTTAAGGATTATGTGGTCGAGGTTCCGACATCAAAGGGCAAGCCCACCAGAGCTCAAAGAGTTGATGGATCAACTATACGTTTCAGCCATCAACCATCCCCTCTGAGCCAAGGACCGGAAACTGCTTTGGAGCAGGAAAGTGGTCTACGTGAAGAACCTATGGAGGAGGTAACTCCCACTGCACAGGTCGACCAGCTTCCAGAGGCAGGCTCCGCTCACCCCTTAACTAATGGGAAATCGTCGAAGCACTCTAGACGGAGTGGGAGTTCGACCAGTGGATACCCCTTTGGAAGTGGCCATGGCTGTTATGCAGGTGAGTGAGGACCCAAAAGCGGTTTAACAGAAACAGAGTCCTTTAATGTCAAAACACAGGGAAGACATAGATCCTCTTCAGATGTATTGAATGGCAAAATAGACAACCCGCAGAGAGGGCGACAAATAAATCATAAAGTCCTTCTGATATTACAGAAGAGTCCCCTTCTTAGCAGCAGAGGAGAATAGCAGGGTTAGCGGCGACAGACTGCTGGTCTCTCTGGGTAGGCGCGGGTTGTAGAGGACAGAGGTACCTGATCACACGTAGCATCAGAAGAACAGGCAGATTCCGACAGGACGAGACAAGGGTGAAGCAAACGAGACGATAGTTTGGTTCTGGCATGAGAAACTCAAACGAGAATCTGACAAAGACAGAAGCAGGAACAGAGAGAGAAATAGAGAACTAATCAGAGGGAAAAAAGGGAACAGGTGGGAAAAGGGTGAACGAGGTAGTTAGAGAAGATGAGGAACAGCTGGGGGAAGGAAAGGAAGAGAAGGTAACCTAATACGACCAGCAGGGGGAAACGGAGTGAAGAGAAAGAACAGGAACAAGACATAACATGACAATACATGACAATGGCAGCAGCCATTCACTAGCCCTCAGCGATTCACAGACCGCTGTCCTACAAGAGAGGATGAAACTATTAGCTTTGGAGGAAATTGAGCGTCAGATTGAGGAGGAACGACAGGCTGACGAACGATGTCACCAATTGGATGTGCAGGCCCGTAGAGCTCTACAGGAAAGGGAATTCATTGCCAAGGACCTGGCACAGCAGCGACGGCACCGTCAAGCCAGAAGGGAATTAGAGGAGGCACGGATGGTCTCATCCTTCCTGGAGAGGAACGAACAGGAGTTGACCTGACCACCCCTCCACATGGACCTGAACTGTCTGCCTTTCTTTCCCAATCTGACCCTCTGGTACAGCATGGCACACAGTCCCCGGACGCTCCGGGGTCAACAGCCAACACGGAACACGGGAGACAGGTCGCTCCGCCAACGCCCTCTATGCCAGTAACACAAGTTAGCATTCCTCCATCTGGACAAAGCATCACTCCTTCGACCTTTCCGCCAATTACCAACCAAGGTAAATCGTTCCTTTCGTCCAGGGCCAGGCCAGTCCTCAAACAACAGGTCGGAGGGCTCTCGCCCAATTCCGGCTGCCACAAATGGAGGGTCTGGGACAGTAGGGGACAGGCCCAATGAGGCCACAGTGGGCTCATCAGAAGTCCCGGGTTTATCCTTCACGCAATCAGAAGAGGGAGCCAACATTATGAAACTTCTAGTAGCCTCAGCCTATGGAATTCCCAGACCCAAACTGCCATACTTTGAAAATGGAAAGGAGAGTGAATTTGTCCTTTTGGAAATGGCATTGGAGAGCCTACTGGGTATTCACAGTCATCTGTCAGAACGCTACAAATACCAAGTACTAATGGATCATTTGCGGTTTCCCAGTGCATACAGGCTGGCCCAATCCTTTATGCACTCCGCAACACCATACACTGCAGCTCTCCAGGCCCTGAAGGCGAGATATGGTGAGCCACGTCAGCTGGTCCAGAATGAACTAAACAACATCCTGAACACGTCTCCAATTAAAATGGGAGACCATGCTGCCTTCCAAGAATTCTCCCTGGCTGTCCAATCCCTGACCTCGATGCTCCAATCCGTTGAAGGAGAAGACGGGAATGAGCTTAAATGTGGCTCCCACGTGGACAGGCTTCTTAGCAAACTTCCAGTGTACCTCAGAGACAGTTTCATTGAACATTGTTTGAATAAGGGCATCCTGAAAGAGGGCTCGAGAAGCACCTATGCTCTCAGAGACCTGGCCGCATGGTTGGAGGTGAAGGCAAAGGCGAAGAGCATCGCTCACCAGGCCACAATCTCAGCCATAGCCGCCGGGGGAAGGAAGGAGTTTGAACGCCAGGAGGGACAGAAAAGGCCAAATCCCACTACCATGTACTTAAATAGTGAGGCCGGGGAGGAACCTGGGAAGAAGACCCCTCTCAAGAACATCAAATTCCAGCCTTACTGCCCATATTGCAATAGTAAGGGGCACTTCCTTGGCTCATGCCCCAGAGTAAAAAAGCTCACTCAAACTCAATTGAAGGCCTGGATCACTTCAGGCGAGCGATGCTACAAGTGTGCCCGTAGCCATAAGGTGGAGACCTGCACATTGAGGAAACCCTGCAACCGCTGTAAAGAAATCCATCTCACCGTGTTGCATGATCTAATTCCCCAAGCAAAGAAGGAGCAGAGTATGCTCATGGTAGGAGCTGCAAAGGAGCTGTATCTCGACCAGCAGAACCGGTCTCCAAGGGTCATGTTGAAGGTGGTCAAGGTCACTCTGCAAAGTGAAGGGAGAAGCATAGATACATTCGCCGTTCTAGATGATGGGTCAGAAAGAACAATCATTCTCACAGCGGCCACCCGTCAGCTTAACCTGGAAGGGACCCCCGAGACCCTTAATCTCAGAACGGTGCAACATGATGTTATCCAAATGAAAGGCTCTGCTGTAACCTTTAGCATTTCACCTTCAGGAAACAGGGACGTGGCCTATAACATCACCAATGCCTTCACGGCAGATGGCTTGAATCTCGCAGAGCACTCCTGCCACGGTAAGTGTTCTACAGAAACAATATCCTCATCTACGAGGATTGCCTCTTCCTAACCTGGCCAGAGTAGCGCCACTTATCCTGATTGGGTCAGACCACCCACATCTCGTCACCCCGACTGAGCCCATACGAGCTGGACCAGAAGGAGGTCCATACATCCTTGGGTTGGGCTGTGCAAGGTCCATCCCATCTACTTCTCTCCACCCAAGCTGTACAGTCACAGCAAGTCCTCTTCACCAGAAGCAATCCAGAAGCAGCCACTGACCTCCTTCGGAATGTTGAGATGCTCTGGAAGATGGACACCTTCTCCAACCAGAAGATACAGGAGGTCACTCGCTCGAAACATGACTCCTATGCATTAGACCTCCTGGAGAAGAGCACCACCACCACTGAAATGGATGGCGTTCGCAGGTATGCAACCCCACTGCTACGGGTGCCCAACCATCCTCCTCTGGCAACCACGACACGGGCTGTACTCCCACTACTGCGTGGAACGGAGCGACGCCTGGTGAAGAATCCTGAGCTTGCAGAAGTTCATAACCGAGAGATTCATAACCTTGTGAAGGCAGGCTACGTCACTGAAGTGACAGCTCATGAAGAGGGAAACGCACTCCGTGAATCCTGGTATCTCCCTCACCATGTTATCCAGCAACATGGTGGGAAGTATAGACTTGTCTTCAACTGTTCATTCCAAGCAGCTGGTCAAAGCCTGAATGACTGTCTACTCCCGGACCAACCTTAGGTCCTTCCTTGCTCGGTGTCCTTCTCCGGTTCCGGCAGCACTCTACAGCCACCAGTGGAGACATCAAAGCCATGTTTCATCAGATTCGTTTACTGCCTTCCGACACCACACTGCTCCGGTTCATATGGCGAGATATGGAACGAGATGCAGAGCCCACAATCTATGAATGGCAGGTACTCCCATTTGGCACCACCTGCAGTCCTTGCTGTGCCATATACGCTCTGCAGAGACACGCACGGGAGCATCCAGACTGTGACCCAGAAGTATTGGATTCAGTGGAAAATGCCTTCTATGTGGATAACTGCTTACAGAGCATCCCATCCACGGCTGAAGCGAAATCACTCCTTGATAAAGTACGGAATCTCCTGTCCAAAGGGGGATTTGAGGTCCGACAGTGGGCTAGTAACAGAGCGGAGGTTATCCAGCACCTCCCGCCACAAGCTAGGTCCAGTAGCAGTGAACTATGGCTAACGCAGTCTGGTGCTAACCCAGAAGAGCCCACTCTAGGACTGAGGTGGAGCTGCATACCGGATACCCTGGGGTATAAGCACCGCTCATCCCCGAGTAAAGAAACCCCCACTCTGCGCACCATCTATCGGACCCTGGCCAGTCAATACGATCCCCTTGGGTATATCCTGCCATACACAACACGGGCCAAAGTCTTAGTCCAGGACCTGTGGCAGACCAAGAGGGACTGGGATGAACCAATCCACCCGGCTGACCTAGTGGAACGATGGATCTGTTGGGAAACTGAGTTAACGGAGCTCTCTGATGTCCAAATGCCAAGATGTTATGTACCATCCTGTGCTGACCAACTGGGATCATGCCTGGAACTGCATGTGTTCTGTGACGCTTCGGAGCGAGCTTATGGGGCTGTTTCCTATCTTAGAGTGGAGGATAAGGCAGGCCACACCCATGTCTCCTTTGTCATGGCCAGGTCCAGGGTCGCACCCAAGAAGCAGTTGTCAATGCCTAGGCTGGAACTCAGTGCTGCCCTTTCCGGAGCCCAGTTGGCCTCTACCTTGCGAGCCGAGCTCACCTTGCCAATCCAAAGGGTCATCTACTGGAGTGATTCGACCACTGTATTGACCTGGCTCAAGTCGGAGTCCTGCAGGTATAAGGTGTTCGTCGGAACTCGCATTGCGGAAATCCAAGACCTAACAGAAGTCCAGGACTGGAGGTATGTTGATAGCATAAACAATCCTGCTGATGACGTTACTAGAGGTAAAACCCTTAAGGAATTGGCTAAACCCCATCGCTGGAGCTTGGGAACACCATTCTTGTCCCAACCAGAGAAAGAGTGGCCGACAGCCCCCAGGCGTGCGCCCCTCCGCAACCAACTGAAGCTCATGAGTTAAGAAAGTCCGCCCAATGCTACAGCATTTCTACGGAACCAACAACGGCTCTCCCTGACCTAACACAATCCCAAACACTGCCGGATCTGATCACCGCCACAAACCAGACCTCAGATGGGGTGGCTTCTATACCTACCTCCCTCGCGGCAGAGACACTACTCCTCCAGCAAGCACAAGCAGTTAGCTTCCCTGAGGAGTTAAAAGCTCTGAAAGCCGGTAGGGAAGTGGCTAAGGACAGCAGTCTTCTCTCTCTTGCCCCAGAATATGATCCAATCCTTGGAGTGATCAGAGTCGGAGGGAGGCTGCGCCAAGCAGAGGTTTTGGACCCAGATGCTATCCACCCAATTATCCTTGACTCCAGACACCCTCTTATACCAGGCTCCTCATCAAGAGTTATGATGAGCGGCTTCTCCACCCAGGTCCAGAGAGGGTCTATGGGGAGATGAGGCGGAAGTACTGGATAATTGGAGGACGAGGAGTCATTCGTAAGCACCAATATGCCTGCGTAGAATGTCAGAGATGGCGGGCCGGAGCTACGGTGCCCAAAATGGCAGATTTACCCCCTTCTCGCTTGCGCTTCCTTAAACCACCCTTCTGGTCAACAGGAGTAGATTGCTTTGGCCCCTTGATGATCAAGTTAGGTCGTCGTGTGGAAAAGCGCTGGGGCATTCTATTCAAGTGTTTGACAACCAGATGTGTCCACCTGGACCTACTGGAGAGTTTGGATACTGAAGCCTTCCTCATGGCCCTACGGCGGTTTATCTCCCGACGGGGGAAACCCTACGAGATCCTGGCTGACAGAGGTACGAACTTCAAGGCAGGAGAAGCCAGGTTGGAGGAAGCCTTCCAAGCCATGGAACCCAGCCTCCAGGATCAGCTGATGGACCAACAAATCTCATTTAAATTTAACCCTCCAGGCGCTCCTCATTTTGGAGGAACATGGGAGCGAGAGATCAAATCTGTAAAAACGGCCTTACGAGTCGTCCTGGGGGACCAAACTGTCACTGAAACTGTCTTGAGGACCGTCCTGATAGAGGTGGAAGGGATGCTGAACTCCAAACCCTTGGGATATCTCTCTGCAGACATCGCTGACCCCGATCCGGTTACACCGAATATGCTCTTGATGGGACGCCGAGATGCGTCACTTCCTCAAGCCATGTATGCTGATACCAACCTCGTAGGCAGACGCCGGTGGCGACACAGCCAAATCTTAGCTGACCATTTTTGGGCCCGATTCATTCGGGATTACCTACCAAGTCTACAGCACAGAGGGAAATGGCGGAGAGAAATGGCCAGCCTGGAAACTGGCCAAGTAGTAATGATGGTGGACCCTCAGCTGCCTCGAGCCTCCTGGCCGGTGGGCCGTATAACTAAGACCATGCCTGGGATCGATGGTTGTGTTAGATCAGTGGAGATCCAGGTGAAGAACCGGACATATATCCGGCCAGTTGCCCGACTGATTCCTCTCCCTGAGATGACAGAGGACGGGGAGCAATGAGCCTTTTTTGAGGAGTGTGGAATTTAACAAATTTCCGGGGTGGCTGTAGAAAAGGCCCATGGAGTTGGTGGAATAATCCTTTAATTCATTGCCATTTACTCAGCTGGGCCAGGGCGCTTTAATTAGGTCAGGTGGAAATGTCCGACAGATCTCAACTCCATAAAAGGAGGAAATTGCCATCGTCTGATCTCGCTGCTTTCTCTTCCTTAACTCCATCTCATCCAGAAGTTCTGTGCGTCCATGAATCCACACTACTCAGTAAATATACCACTTTATGGTTAAAGGAATTCCTGCCTCAGTCTCATCCATTCCTCGGTCACCTGACACACCTGTTCACCTTCACTGTCAGTCATCCTACCTGTCCAGCTACCCACACAGATTCCACTAATCTTTCAGGCAGGTTGAGGTGGCCAGGGTCATTGTAGTGAAAAATATGTTGTATGCAGAGGAAGTGAAGAAGGTAGTGGAGGTGGATCAAGGGTGAGGGATTCTGAGAGTATCCCTGTGAATAGTAGATATTTGCCAGAACAGAGGGATAGGCCAATGAGTGATATATGTTTCAATGAGGTTGGCTTAGCATTCATAGCCATTGTTATCTGCTGTACTGCAGAGATGACACGTAAGTCATAGAAAATAGATGTTGTGGTGGCAGCTGCAGAGAAGTACTTGGGGGTATGAGATTAGATTTCAGAAGAGTTACAGGGTGTGTTGAGTTGTAGTGTCCCGTCCTCTCGGGTCGTTGGCCTGGGGTAGGATAAGACAGGGTTAAAGTAGTGGAATAAGGTGATGGGTTTTAATGAGTGTAGGGTTAGTTAGAAGGGTCATTAAATATATATATATATTTATTTTTTCACATTTCCCCTTTCCAATTTTTTCACAAAGGTAATGGATTCATACTATAGTTCAGTAGAGGGCGATAATGCAACATATTGGATACCAACCGTCTTTAAACCTCACAGAAGCAGAAGAAGAAGAATACACCTGTTCTTTTGTGATTGCTGCCCTGCCCACTATTTAACTGGAAGGAGAGCTATTCCACACAATTGTTTATGCTTTTTCTCTGGTTGTTTTTTTTTCCCAAGTCTTGGGGGACAATTGTTGATGCAACATGGTTTGGTTTCTGATTCTCATCCGGTTTGTCCAAGGTAGGACCAGTCATTTTGGTTATGTGACATCCTGCGCTTGAGTGTTTTCCATTTGAGGTAGGCCAGGCCGGCCCCACTGCGGACGACAATTGGTTCACCATGTTATTATCTAACATGTATTATGTTCCCCTTGTGTATTTCAGTGGGCAGTGTTCCCATCACCAATTTCACAAATGCTACTACTTCAAATGCTACTTTCCCTGCCACAGGTAGGCAGGCCTGCATTTGGGACCAGTCATTTTGTTAGATGACAGGCTGAAAGCTAGGCCTGTTTTCCATGTATATTTAATGTAGGCCAGCCTCACTGCAAAACTGTTCTGTTCCACTTTATAATATTTTCTTTCTGAATTTCAGTGGACAATTCTACAAACCCCATCAACAATTCTACAAATGGGACTTTCACTGCCACAAGTAGGCCTCTACTGTGATTCTAAAGTCAATCTCTTGGGCTGATGGGGCATAAAGAAACGACTAAATCTGTCTTCAAGTTTATGGCTTGTCTATCAATAAACATAATGATATTACAAAATAAGTTTGTTCACAATTTCTTTTAGGTTCTACTGCCTCAATGGGGACACGCCACAGACGAAATGATTGGCTTAAAACGCCTGAAACCAGAGAAGGTAACGCATTCATTAGATGAAGCGCACAATCCTGGACCTCTACCATGAGGTCTGGACTTTAATGGCACTGGAGGTAGTGACTTGTAACTAGTACATGTCAGTGTTGTTTCAGACCATCTCTCTCTGTTACAGAGGACTTACAGTTCGACCTTGCTATCATGGAGGGAGACATTCTGGTTTCGGTGAGTCTGTTATCCCTGCTTTCTGTCCTGTTACTGCATCTTTTAGACTGATGAATCTAATTGATTCCACCTTCTGATATACACAGCCTGAAGCTAATGACTCCAAAATCATTCAAGCCAGATTGTTGAACAGAATTACATTTGAACGTGCTCTACCGGTTGTCCATGGTGTTGGTCCTTCAGATGGTCACAATTTGAGCCAATATATCCACAGGAAAATATACAATGCATGCATAATAACCTAAGTGATAGAAATTTCAACTTCAGTACCGTCACTCTAAAAAGTTGTGTTAACAGTACTTTCCTGTGGATATTTTTAACCATCCGTGGTGTTGATCCTTCAGACCACCAGTAGAGTAAGTTTCAATGTTATTGTATTTAACATTCTGTCTTGTAAAGAAACCTTTAGTGATTTTGCAGTCATTAATTTCAGTCTGTGTATACCAGAAGCTGGTACAGTACCTTGACTTATTTCACATTTTGTTGTTACAGCCTGAATTCAAAATGGATTAAATACAAATTCTAACCCATCTACACAAAATACCCCATAATGACAGTGAAAATGTTTTAGAAATGTTTGCTAGTTTATTGAAAATGAAATGCAGAAATATCTCAACTAGTCGCATCCCAGAGTCGATACTTTGTAGAAGCACCTTTGGCAGCGATTACACCTGTGAGTCTCTCTGGGTAAGTCTAAGAGCTTTCCACATCTGGATTGTGTAACTTCTCAATCTAATCAAAATGATTCAAGCTGTCAAATTGGTTGTTGATCACTACTAAACAACCATGTTCAGGTCCTGCAGTAGATTTGTTAAAACTTTAAACTTGGCCACTCGGGAACATTCTGTCTTGGTAAGAAACTCCAGTGCAGATTTGCCCTTGTTTTAGGTTATTGTCCTGCAGAAAAGTGAATTATGCTCCCAGTGTCTGGTAGAAAGCAGACTAAACCAGGATTTCCTCTAGGATCTTGCTTGTGCTTAGCTCATAACGTTTCTTTTTGATCCTGAAACTCCCCAGTCTGCTATGATTACAAGCATACCCATAACATGATGCGTCCATCACAATGCTTGAAAATATAAAGTGGTACTCAGTAATCTTTTGGATTTGCCTGTCATTACACTTTGTATTCAGGACAAAAAGATAATTGCTTTGCCACATTTTCTGCAGTATTACTTTAGTGCCTTGATGCAAACAGGATGCATGTTTTGGAATTTTATTTTGTACAGGCTTCATTTTCACTATCAATCAGGTTAGTATTGTAGAGTAACTAAAATGTTGTTGCGGTCTCTTATCACAGCCATTAAAGTCTAACTGTTTTATAGTCACTATTGGGCTCATGGTGAAATCCCTGAGCGGTTTCCTTCTTCTCTGGCAACTGACTTAGGAAAGACACCTGTATCTTTTGTATGGACTGGGTGTATTGAAACACCATCCAAAGTGTAATTAACTTCACCACGCTCGAAGGGATCTTCAATGTCTGCTTTTTTTGACCCATCTACCAATAGGTGCCTTATGCAAGTTTTTGAAACCAACAGGACGTTGTAGTTAAATCTGTTTGAAATGCACTGCTTGTTTGAGACCTTACAATTATCTGTATGTGTGGGTTACAGAGATGAGGTAGTCATTCGAAATTCACGTTAAACACAATTGCACAGTGAATCATGCAAATAATAGATTTGTGTGTCGGCCAGTGACGACAATTTAAATCGTAGTGGCACGGTTTCAGTTGATTTAATTTTTCTTAAAGATGTTAAAATGTATATAGTTTATAAAACATTAGGAACACCTAATATTGAGTTGCACCCCCCTTTGCCCTCAGAAAAGCCTAAATTCGTCAGGGCATGGACTCTACAAGGTGTCACGCATTCCACAGGAATGCTGGCCCCATGATGTCCTCAATGCTTCCCACCATTGTGCCCAGTTGACTGGTAGTGGATCTCTAATCCGAAATAGCTCGTTCCATCTCATCCCACAGATGCTTAATTGGATTGAGATCTGGTGACTGGGCAGGCCACTGCACTAAGCTGAATTCACTGTAATTTTCGTGGAACCATTCCTGGAGAATCCTAGCCTTGTGTCTTGGGGCATTCTCCTGCTAAAAAATCAATTCACAAATGGATACACTGCTGCCATGGATGCACCTGATTTTCAATTATGTTCAGACATTCAAACGTTGCTCAACTTTTATCCAACGTGTGCCATGAAAAGGCACCCCACAGCATCACACCACCACTGCCACTCACCAGCCTGCAATGTTAACCACATGCATCCATCATGATGTTTGTCTTCTTCATACCCTAGTCCTCCAATCAGCGTGAAATTGCAAGAAAACGGGAGTCATCAGACCAGACGTTTTTCCAAATCTCCTGTGTGCAGTGTTTCCTTAGTCCACTGCAACATGTTTTTTGCTGAAAGAAGTGGTACTCTGTAAGGTTGTCGGCTGCCATACCCCATTTGTGTCAAGATTCTACGAGTTGAGCATTCTTTGGGCACAAATGTTTTACTGGACGGTCAATTGAATATAACTGTAGCCCGTCTGTTGCTCTGCACAATTCGTGTCACCCACTGGACTGCCATTGGCTGGATGTCCTTTGGGTGGTGGACCATTCTTCACACACACGGGAAACCGAATGTGAAATACCCAGCAACGTTGCAGTTCTTGACACACTCAAACTGGTGAGCCTGGTACCTACCATACCCTGATCAAAGGTACTTCAATATTTTGTCCTGCCTATTCACCCTCTGAATGGCATATATACATGATCCATGTCGCAAGGCTTAACAATCCTCCTTTAACCGGTCTCTTCATATACACTGATTGAACAGGTGACCTCAATAAGGATCATAGCATTCACCTGGTCAGTCTGTCATGGAAAGTACACTGTATATTGCTCCATTCTTTTTCTACATACTTAGTCTGGTTTTAGTCATTTAAGTTAATACTGAAATAGTTGTACCATTTTAGAATTTAAAAACATTCATAGGGGAAACGCAGAAATAACAATTGAATTAATCGGAGGCCTATGCTGTCTCGCGACAGCTGGATTTAAGACTAGGTGTTTTGTCCTACAGGAAGACCGATTAGCTGTGAAGTCACTTTGGCCTGAGAATGAAGGCGTCACTTCTATCCCCTACAAGATCAACGATTATCTGGGTGAGTGTCGAATACAGTAGGAGAGATTAACACTAGATGTTTTCTAATACAGTGAGAATGATATGCACCGTCTAATGGTAGATTGTCTCTGATCCACACAGTGGACAGAAAGGTAACTATACTAGCAGCGTTCAAGATGATTTCAGACCAGACGTGTATCCTCTTCCACGAATACACCAATGAGATTAACTACATAGACATCATCTCTGGGACAGGGTGAGTCCAAAGTGGACACATTAACACATTCTCTCCTTCCCAGCAGTTTACAGTTAACTCACAACCTCTCCTTCCTTTTTCCTGTGTTCAATCCTTTATTTTTCTCTCTTCCTGTCATATCCCCTCTTTCTCCTCCATTTCTCTCCTCCTCCTTCTCTCACCTTTCTCTTTCTTCACTTAACTCTAGCTGTGCGTCGTATGTAGGTTTTCAGGGCGGGGCCCAGTCTCTGTACTTCGGTAGAGGCTGTAACGTGGGGAACCTGTGCCATGAGCTGATGCATGCCCTGGGCCTGCACCACGAGCACACACGACCAGACCGTGACCAATACGTCACCATACAGTGGAACAACGTGGTCCCAGGTTACTCACACCAACACAACATACTAAACCACCTCACGGGCATTACATGTGGATCAGGGGAAGGGCTGGTCAATTTGTCCCCTGAAGAGCTGCAGTGTGTAGGCTTTAGTACTAGCCCAACACTAACATACCTGATTCAGCTTTTTGTGGTCTGGAGTGAAGACCGTACAGAATAACTAACTATTGACATTTAATATTTGATTAGGTACTGCCTAAGTGTAACGGATGTGAAACGGCTGGCTTAGTTAGCGGTGGTGCGCGCTAAATAGCGTTTCAATCGGTGACGCCACTTGCTCTGAGACCTTTAAGTAGTGGTTCCCCTTGCTCTGCAAGGGCCGTGGCTTTTGGAGCGATGGGTAACGATGCTTCGTGGGTGTCAGTTGTTGATGTGTGCAGAGGGTCCCTGGTTCGCGCCCGGGTATGGGCGAGGGGACGGTCTAAAGTTATACTGTTACATAACCAGCAGCTACTCTTCCTGGGCTCCACACAACATGAAACACTACATAACATGAATAGACAGTGCACCACAAGGACAGAACAACATTAGTTTAAAATGCGAATTTCTTCTGGCATGATTGCAGCAACCTTGTTCGCTAAATTTGCCTGACGCGAATAACTCTACATTGTCATCTACAGTTACCACCTATCCTGGTGTAAAATATACCTTTTACAGTTGCCACCCGTAATGGGTATCCTGGGATAACATGTAAGCTCGTTTTGAGGGCAGTTTTGTTACATTACCACCCGCAATGGGTTTCATTAGGTAAGATGAAATATTCATGCCTTGAATCATGTAGAGTTTCCTCCTGCTAGAGGTTCAACTTAATGGTTTCCATCTCAACTTGTATACATTTCCATTTTCATTCCCCTATATCACATTCACACCCAGCAGTGTCCACCAGTCACATCTGCCTCTTGTAACTCTTTTAACTTCCAGGAAAACAAGAGAACTTTAAGGTGAAGAAAGGAGATACTCAGGACCTGCCCTATGACTACGACTCCATAATGCACTACGGAACGTCAGTCACACTACTCTCCTCCTTATTCCCACTAAAGTCCTAATTTTACTCACCTTGTTTTTAAACTGCTAGAAGTATGTAAATATGAGTTTTACTGTGACTGTGTACGGTATCCAGCTCCAGTAACATTTCCCTGTGCGTACCAAATGGTTCCCTCTTTAGGTCACTTTTTTTTAACCTGGGCTCTGGTCAAACTATGTGCACTATATTGGGAATAGGGTGGCATTGTGGCGCAGTCCTTGTGTTAAAGTAGCAAGTCCTCTAATCCCCCATTGTTGGGTTTCTCCTGGCAGAAACTACTTCTCATCAAACCGGAACCCCACTATTGGCTCCAAGAAGAGGGGAGTTCAGATTGGACAAAGAAATCACCTGAGCCCCCTGGACATAACACGCCTTAACAAACTCTATCAATGTGGTAAAGGCATGCGCACACAGACAGACAGGAAAAATATCAGAATTGGGCTGCCTTTGTAAATGCAGTCATTATCGCACTGTATTCTAACCATGTTCATGTCCTGTTACAGAATAACAATGCACAGTTTATCACTTATTACACCATCGAAGAAGATTTCAACACCGCTGCTGTCGACTGAAGATTCCAAGACAAATGGCACTGACATTTTAACTTCTCAACAATGAATAAGTTGAACAAGTCCCTTAAAGCTTTCTGATGTATTGTACGTGTGTTCAGCAGCAGGTAGTTTAATTTGTCCTGTGTGCTCTTGCTGCCTTGAATTAGGCCTATTCCACTGCACTTGTCTTGGAAATAAATAAAATGATCTAGACTGAAAATAATCCAGTCAGTGTGATGTTTCTTGCAGTGTTCTATTTCATTCTATAACGGACCTTCTCAGCTATGCTCATCATGCATCCCAAGGTGGGATCAGAGATTAAGAAGATCTAGCATAGCAGGAGAGACGACTTAAATTAATTGTGATTCATACCTTAAACTTGGCCGACTACCTAGGCAACAGGACTTAGACAGCAGGGAACAGACTCAACAAATTCAGAATTTCACCCTCTAGAAGGGTGTACTACGAAATAGGTTTGAGTTGGCGAGGTAAGTTTGGTACACTCTTGAGCCCAACTCAGGATAACCGGTACCATGAAAGTGGCCCACCTTTTAGCAAGAAATACTAAACAAATATACATATAGATGTATATACACACTACTGTTCAAAAGTTTGGGGTCACTTAGAAATGTCCTTGTCTTTGAAAGCCTTTCGTCCATTAAAATATCAACTTAGCCTTCCATAAGCTTCCCACAATAAATTGGGTGAATTTTGGCCCATTCCTCCTGACAGAACTGTTGGTAGGCCTACTTGCTGGCACACGCTTTCTCAATTCTGCCCACAAATGTTCTATAGGATTGAAGTTGGGGCTTTGTGATGGCCACTCTAATACCTTGACTTTGTTGTCCTTCAGCCATTTTGCCACAAGTATGTTTGGGGTCATTGGTCGTAAATGGGTCTTCCAAATAGACAATCTTTAACTTCCTGACTGTCTTGATGTTGCTTCACTATATCCACATGATTCTCCTTAAACATGATTCAATCTAGTTTGTGAAGTTCACCAGTCCCTCCTGCAGCAAAGCACCCCCACATGATACTGTAACCCCCGTGCTTCACGGTTGGGATGGTGTTCTTTGGCGTGAAACCTCCTCCTAACATGATGGTCATTATGGCCAAACAGTTTGATATTTTGTTTCATCAGAGCAGAAGATATTTCTTTAAAGTACAGTCTTTGTCCCCATGTGCAGTTGCAAACAGTCTGGCTTTCTTATGGCGGTTTTGGAGCAGTGGCTCCTTGTTGAGCGGCCTTTCAGGATATGTTGATATAGGACTCGTTTTAATGTGGATATAGATACTTTGTACATGTTTCCTCCAGCAATTTCACATGGTCCTTTGCTGCTGTTCTGGGATTGATTTTCACTTTTCGCAACAAAGTACGCTCATCTCTAGGAGACAGAACGCATCTCCTTCCTGAGCGGTATGATGGCTGTGTGGTCCCATGGTTTTTGTACTTGCATACTATTGCTTGTACAGATGAATGTCGCTTTGAGCGTTTGGAAAATACTCCCAAGGATGATCCAGACTTGTGGAGGCCTACAATTTCTTTTCTGAGGTCTTGGCTGATTTCTTTTGATTTTCCCATGATGTCAAGCAAAGAGGCACTGAGTTTGAAGCGAGGCCTTGAAATATATGCACAGGTACACCTCCAATTGACTAAAATGATGTAAATCAGAATCTTCTAAAGCCATGACATTTCCTGGAATTTTACAAGCTGTTTAAAGGCACAGTCAACTTAGTGTAGGTAAACTTCTGACCCACTGGAATTGTGATACAGTGAATTATAAGTGAAATAATCTGTTTGTAAACAATTGTTGGAAAAATTACTTGTCATGCACACAGATGTCCTAACCGACTTGCCAAAACTATAGTTTGTTAACAAGACATTTTGTGGACTGGTTGAAAAATGAGTTTTAATGACTCCAACCTAAGTGTACGTAAACTTCCGACTTCAACTGTACATAGTTGTACAGAGAACCATTATCAGCAATCATAACTTCTGCGTTCCAATGGAACATTGTTAGCTAATCCAATTGTATCATTTTAGAAGGCTAATTGATCATTAGAAAACCCTTTCTCAATTACGTTAGCACAGCTGAAAACTGTTCTGATTAAAGAAGCAATAAAACTGGCCTTTAGACTAGTTGGGTATCTGGAGCATCAGCATTTTTGGGTTCGATTATTCTGAAACTCGTCAGCCTATTCTAGTTCTGAGAAATTAAGGCTATTCCGTGTGAGAAATTGCCAAGAAACTGAAGATCTCGTACAACGCTGTGAACTACTCTACAGAACAGTGCAAACTGGCAATAACCAGAATAGAAAGAGGGGGAGGCCCTGGTGCACAACTGAGCAAGAATACATTAGAGTGTCTAGTTTGAGAAATAGATGCCTCAACTGGCAGCTTCATTAAATAGTACCTGAAAAAAACCTGTCTCAACGTCAAAAGTGAAGAGGCGACTCCGGGATGCTGGCATTCTAGGCAGAGTTGCAAAGAAAAAGCAATATCTGACTGGCCAATAAAAAGATTAAGATGGGCAAAAGAACACAGACACTTGGCAAAAGAACACAGACACTGGACAGAGGAACTCTGCCGAGAAGGTCAGAATATTCCTTGGGTTTACACCAATCTTACTAATACTGCACTGATCACACTCAAACAGAAGAGGCTGATGCTTGCAATTCATTTTTATTGTAAAGTTGTATGATATGAAGCAGGAAGAATTAACATCCAAAGGCCCATTTAGGGCCATGGCAAACTGCCTATCACAGACCCTCTCCCTCTTCCTCCATGATGTCCTCCAGCAGCTCATGAAAGCAATGCTGTCAATCCACATGGAAGCAGAACATAGAGTACTCCTGTAAAACAATTATTCCGTCAGGAATTAATCAAACAGACATTGAACAAATGGGATTCACAGTAATACATTAGTCTGAGAAATTTCAAACATGAGCCCCAGTTGTGGAGCCCCTATCCTCTCATCACAAGCCCAAGCACTTACCTCATCTGCTCTTCTGTGTTTTCCTCTTCCTGCCTCCCTCCCTTTCATCCTTTTCTATTGATGCTTCAACAGATAAAGAGACCTCATATGCCACAATCTGTTTCAGGAAAAAAATCCGAAAGCCCACTTGAGGTGAATAATCACATGAGATCAGGAATTGTAGTGTTTGAGTCGAAAGACATGACCTAAACATACTTCTATCAACACTAATACAGTTGTCTACAGAGAACAGGCTTTGATAGTAAACACTTACCTAATGTAGTCATCCAGCTGTGCTCCTCCAACCCTCCCATCCTTTCCAATTGATGCTTCAACAGATCTGTTTCTTTGGCTGCTCTTTTCATCTATCTCAGACTTGAACAGCCTTAGAAAGAGGACAAAAGGAAACCAAAGCAACTGTAAAAGAGAAGTAGAAGAGGCAGACTTCCTTTCTTTTTGATGTCTGTTGGTTATTTTTCCTGTGCTCTTGGTCTTCTCCTTTTCTGCTAATCCTTAGTTATTTAGATAGTTATTTTGGCCATATGTCCATCAGAAATCTAGTTCAATCTCCTCTCTATTACTCTTTTCACCTCTTTTCTCTGGGTCTCTGTTTATCTTGCCTCCCCCCTTGTGTTTTCCATAACTTTCTTTTGATCCACTCAGCTCTTCTTTACTGCTAATCTCATTGACCTTTTATCCCATGGTCCTTCCTGATTCTGTCCATCAGAACTTGAATTCTATATCTCCTACTTCCCTCCTGATAAACCACTCTGGTCTCTCTTCCTCCTCTCTCATGTTTCCTCCTCTTCACCCTCAGGCCTGGCTTCCTTATAATTTGTTCCTCCTTTTGCTTATTTTCTCGTTTTTTGTTTGTTTTTTCTCTTTAAAAAACCTCATTTGTTGTTGTTTATTTTCATCTATCAACATACCTAGGAGCATTGACTTGTACATTTCTTCTTTTGTCTGCTCCCTTTCTTTTGTCATCTACTCAAAAGTTGTCGATGCCTCGTCCGCCGCTTTCTTCTGCTTCTTCCTTGTTCTCCTCTTTGCAGACTGTGCGTGAGCGGTCTCTGGACGTTGCTCCCTCTCTTCCCTCCGCACAGAGGCGTCAGATGTAGACGCTGTGACCTCGTATGCCACCACCTGTTTTTCTCTCTGTGTCTGTCCTTTTTTCTGACACAGCGCACGCCTTTTTTCTCTTTCAATCTGTGCATTCCTCTCTTCTCTCTCATACAGTTTCTCCATCTCCATCTTGAACCTGGCCTCGTGATCTTTTATTCTTTGAAGCTCTGCTCTCTTCTTATCCTCGTCCCGTATCCTTGTCTGCCTTTTCTGTTCCTCCTTCTCTTGTTCCTGCTGTATCTTCAATCTCCTTTTCTGTTCCTCTTTCCTCCTCTTCTCTTCTTTCTCTCGTGCCTTTTGCTGCATCTCCAACACCTTCATTCTCTCCTTTTCCCTGTTCCTCTCCTCCTCCATCCTCTGTTTCTCCATCTTTTTCTCTTCCTCTGCCCTCTTTTTCTCTTCTTTTGCACGGGCCTTTTGTTGCATCTCCTGCTGCTTTCTTTCTTTTTTCTCTCTCTTTTTCTCTTGCTCTTGTTTCTTTTTCTCATGTTCAATCTTTAGTTTCATCTCTGCCTTCTCCCTTTTCCTTTCCTCCTCATTCAATTTCTTCTGCCTCTTTTCCCACTTTTTGAGCTCTTCGTCCCTGGCTTTTTCCTTCCTCCTTTCAATCTTCATCATCTCTTCATTTCTCTTAGCCTCATACTTGAAATATTTGATCCTGTCTGCGTAGCTCATGGCATTAAGTTCTTCTATCCCTCGGCTTGCCATCATGGACATTGCATTGGCGGTTGCAAATCTACCTTCCCTTTTACCACTATCAATCTCCTTCCTGTCCCTCTTACTATAAGGATCCCTGTGTAGACATCTCTGCTGTTGTCCACTCATGCTCTCCTCACTTTCACTACTCCCCTCCTGACTTGTGTCCTCACTCACACTCTGAGACACATCATCCTCAGACGAGCACGAGGGAGTCACAGCATTCTCAGTGATGACGCGGAGCGCCTTGATGTAGTCAGCTTCTGTGTTCACTTTGTGAGCGAGCGGGCACAGCTCCTCGTAAATGGATTTCCATGTGAGTGACTCCTCACAAACGTCGTCAGGCAGGTATAGATCAGATGATTGCCTCTTGAGCACATTCACAACCTCTGCCAGGTCCTGTTGGGTGTCCCCCTGAGTGTCCTCTCGGGCGGCCACTGGCGTGGCCTCTGGGCTGGCCGGGCGCTCGGGGCTATGGCAGGGGAGCAGAAGGCCTCAGTGTCATCGTTCTTGTCATCGCTGTTTGCCATTTTCTTCAGAATCTCTTCCTTTCTCTTTTGGGCCATCCTCTCTTTCAGCTGTGCTTTATACATGCTTGCAATTTCTGCTCCTCTCCGTTGAACTTCCTCAGACAATTCCTCAGACGATGCAGTCTCTGGCCTCTTAACCTCATCCTTGACCTTTGCCTGGCCAGTCAATGGGGACCTGGGGTGGACCTGCGGATGGGTCTGTCTCATCCGGGCAGGAGGGCCGGAAGCCAGGAGGTGGGATGGGACAGAAAATCGGTGTGAAGCGTGTGGGTGTGACGTCTTGGACGGAGAATGAGGCCATTTATCAGGGGAGGTGCAGCTCTGTGTGTCCAGAGGGGGAAAGATTGAGTGTTTCTTAGGTGGGTCCTTCTGAGTGCCGGCAGCATGCTGGTCAGGCTCCGATTGGCTGTTGGCGAGGTACCTGTGGTGGTTGTACCAGGGGAAAGCTGGCAGTGTTGGGGAGACGGGACAAATAATGGAGGAGGTGGAGCGCTGCTTGATCACCCCTTTATCCACCCCAATCTGTATGATGACAGACACACTTTTCTTACTTAATAACTTGATGGTTATTGTTATTACTATCTTAAAACAATTACATGTGTATGGGTAATAAATATCATAGAGAAAACATGTTTTATTACTGTATATTAGCCTATTAGGAAAATGGGAAGGTCCACACTTTTGGAATCATTCCAATTCAGAAATTCTTCCATCCCTTTACAACTTTATTCTAAGAATGCAGATCTTCCTCAGAATACTACCAGTGCAGATTCTATACCTTCTTAAGAATACTACCAGTGCAGAATGCAGACCTTCTTAATAATACTACCAGTGCAGAATTCTGACCTTCTTAATAATACTACCAGTGCAGAATGCAGACCTTCTTAATAATACTACCAGTGCAGAATGCAGACCTTCTTAATAATACTACCAGTGCAGAATGCAGACCTTCTTAATAATACTACAAGTGCAGAATGCAGACCTTCTTAATAATACTACAAGTGCAGAATGCAGACCTTCTTAATAATACTACCAGTGCAGAATGCAGACCTTCTTAATAATACTACCAGTGCAGAATGCAGACCTTCTTAATAATACTACCAGAATGCAGACCTTCTTAATAATACTACCAGTGCAGAATGCAGACCTTCTTAATAATACTACCAGTGCAGAATGCAGACCTTCTTAATAATACTACCAGTGCAGAATGCAGACCTTCTTAATAATACTACCAGTGCAGAATGCAGAATGCAGACCTTCTTAATAATACTACCAGTGCAGAATGCAGACCTTCTTAATAATACTACCAGAATGCAGAAATGTGCAGAATGCACCTTCTTAATAATACTACCAGTGCAGAATGCAGACCTTCTTAATAATACTACGCAGAATTCAGACCTTCCTCAGAATACTTCCAGTTTGCAGTTATTTTTCTTGCCTTCTTATTTCACTATTCTATCTATTTAGATCTCATTTCTGTGTATCAGGATTGGGAACATCTAAAGCAACTACATTACATCTACTTATATGAAAGTCTGATTAAAGAAAAGGGCTCTTGTTACCTCCTCCAAGAGTTGGTGCAGCCTAAATATTTCTCCATACAGCGCCTTAATCTCCCTCATGTTTCCTCGCTCAGTTCTCCATGTCTCTCTAGCCAATCTCCAATGGGCGAGGTCAAGGTCATGGATATCCTCCCGCATGCCTAGTTCAACCTGGGTTCCCTTCTCATTTAGCCTCTTCTTTTTCCTCTTCTTCTGGATAGAATCGGTGTTCTCCTTGTCCTGCCTACACACCTTTGGGGCAGTAGGGATATTGAGAATAGAACATGGTATATTTTATTTTACTCATTGGATTATTATGTGCCTTCCATTGTATTTCATTATTATAGAATATCAATAATGTTGACACTAGATCAAGCTGTAGTTTGTACAAAGTTTACACTGATTGGCCATACATGATTAGTCTGGACCACTTTAGTGGGTCGTAGATTTAGCCTGCAGATGGGACTTACATTAAGGCTTGGGAGTTGTGAGGAGTTGTGAGGCTGGTGTGTTCTGGGCCTGTGGAGTTCAGTAGTTCCTGTGCAGAAATCATCCTGTGCAGTCCGATTTGCCCATGGCTAGAAATGAAAATGATGACAAACATGCAGTCAGAAATGAGGTTATCATGGTCCAAGCTTGTTATTTTCAATCTTAGAAAAGCTCATAGGCCTATATGTCAAAGTGATCATTTTAATCATTTTAATTCACTGGAGTTTTGACTATGGGGGTGGTGAGAGAAAAGATATTCTAACCATTCTTATGATGAGCCTTGGAAAGGAGAACTTTCCCATAGTTCCTTCAATTACAGTAATCCTGAAAAAGATACAATATGGCTTAAAAATATGATTATATTATTCAAATCATCTAAATTAAATTGTGCCACAATGTAGGCCTTTTCACACTAAATCACAAGTGGTCACAACTACTTACCACCAAAATAACCATCCAAAATATAGCAATGATTTTGACCCTGAATTGAACTTGTAAGTGTTGCTGTAATATGACAGTAATGCTATGGCAAACCTTTTAGGCTGTCATCATACCAGAATACAATCATTTATGACATCACAATTGTGATGTAATGTGGTGCCATGGGAAGCCACACCCACCATGACAGACAACAAATCACCAGAGCCACACAGGCCTATTAACCAATTAATCCACTTCTATGTTTGAAATACAGTATATTTAGTACTAGTAAGCTCATAAACATAGTAAAAACCACACTGTAGCAATGTGTATAACTTCACAGCTACTGTTCATGATGCATCATGAGTGGCTGTCCTCTGATGGGACCCTATTCCCTACATAGTGTACAACTTTTGACCAGGGCTGATAATGTACTTTATAGGGTTGATTTGGGATGCACATAGGACTATGTAAAAAGTACCTTTGTTCGTCCTCATATTCAATTTTGCTTTGACATTAACTGATTTTTACAAAGTGAAAATTATGGGACAACAAGAAAGACATGTATTCATAAGAAAAACTGTATGTGTTGTAAATTCAATGTAGATTCCAGTTTCAAATGGTAGACATTGTAACTCTTCAGGATGTGGCAGAGTATGAAAACCTTTGCACTGTCTCTGATGCAGGTGTTTTTTCTCCCACTCATTATGACATCACTGTGACATCATATGGTGGACATTTTCCCTGAGTTTGGCATCTCCGGGGATAATATGCTGTGTGCACACCACTTTCACACATATGCACTAGTGCAATCATTGTAGTTCCTCCTGCATGAATGTATAATTGCAACATTACATCATTTTTACAATTGTGTGTCTTCCTATGGGACTCCTAATCACGCGCCGAATGTGACACAGCCTGGATTCAAACCAGGGACTGTAGTGACGCCTCTTGCACGGAGATGCAGTGCTTCAGACGGCTGCACCACTCGGAAGGCCAATATAAACGCATCTTCAAAGAATTTACTGAGTTACAGTCCATATATAGGCCAATTGAAATGAATTAATTAGTCCCTAATCTATGGATTTCACATGACTGTACAGGGGTGCATCCATTGGGTGGGCCTTGGAGGGCTCACCCACTTGCAGCCAGGCCCAGCCAATCAGAATGAGTTTGTCCCCACAAAAAGGCATTATTATATGCAAATACTTGTCAGCCTCCCTCCCAGCGTGGCTACAAATTCTCTAAAAGGATGTTCGAGGCACCTTATGGTAGAAAAAATTTTAAAATATTTTTTATTTCATCTCATGAAACATGGGACCAACACTTTACATGTTGTGTGTATATTTTTGTTCAGTGTACATTTCCAAGGCAACAAATCCTCTAAAACTAACCTTCTCTGGGGTAGGCTAACTCTGAGCTTTCTCATATATCCTGAATGAATTGTCTGATTTGCGAGTTAAGGACCAATGAAATCAGATTGATAGGAGTGGGGGAAAAAGGGGCTTGTGTATTGATAAGCACCTCAAAATAAGTTAACAATAGGTAATAAAATATGTCACTTTTGCCCATAAGATGGCTCTAATTTTGACTATTTTCAAATAGCCTGATGAAATTTACAATAACTTTTCTAGAGTAAAGACGTCCCCATATATAGGTTCAGTTTGCTCCAAGCAGAACTGGGCTAGGCGATGCAAACTTCTGTGCTCACACTCCCTAAAGACCTTCGCTTGAAAAACTAGAAGAAAGAGCCAATATTACTGTTTGTCTATTTTGAGCCACTGTAGTAACAATATAGCCAGAAACACTTCCTCAAAATAGATACATCAAGAAATCTATATTGAATTCTTTACGTTTTTGCAGAGGAGGTCTTAGTCGCGCAATTAAACATCATTTTTTTGCAGTAATTCTCAAGTGGATGATAGCAAACACTTCATTGAAGAATCCCGTCCATTGTTCCCACCCCTACTGTAAACCAATCACTGATGAAGGGGTGTAGACTTTGACTACTAAACTTCCACTTGCCTCAACAAAAAAACTGGTGCACGCGAACAGTTGAAAATAACCTACCGAACACCAAAATGAACAAAAACTTCACAAAATGTATAAGCTTAAAGTGTTTTGACTGGGAAGCATGTGACAGCCTTTTACGGAAGGTGGACGAGCAAAATCCACCATCGTAGTACGGATGAAGCCTGAGCTGGAATGTGAAGCTGGCTAGATTTAAAAAAAACCTGGGTAGATCTAGCTTGCTTCTTGGTATACCACTCTGGGAAAAACTTGGACTTACGACATGGGCTCTATGCTACATTATGGACAGTACTGTTCACTACTCTATACTATGGATGCACATTACCACTGTCAATAATGCACTATACATGAACACTAACACTGTCTACACGGTTTCCCACAGCAGATATTTATTTTCTGTCAATGGGGAGCCCACCATCATAGCCAAGATCCACAATAAGATATCAGAGATGGGCCAGAGAACACACAGGATTGAACTAAACATCCAGAAAGTCTGACCGCTCTACAACTGTGGCTGTATGACATGCCGTACTCTTTTTGAACAGACGGCATCAGATACATGGCCTACACATACTAAGACAGAGGAGCGCTGTTCTGCTGTCTCAGATGCTTTATCTGAGGTTGATGTGTCTTTATGTCAATAGTGTGCAACTGCAGCCCACATTTCGGGGTGTCTCTGCATGAGGGCATTCCTGCATCTGCTACATTATGCACAGTACTGTTCACTATATACTATGGATGCACATTAACACTGTCTATAATGCACAATCTGTTGTTGAGGTTGATGACTTAAAAACAAGTGCTCCCAACTGCATCTGTTCTGGTGACACAGGAGTTTGAAGTGGAGGGAGTACAGGGCTTAGCATGTCCCGCAAGGCGGCTAAAAAAATTTTTTGACTTGGAAAAGTTGAATATTTTCAGGAGTCAGGTAATTGTTTAAGGGAGGAGGATTGGAGGGAAAGAAAGATGAGGTTGAAAAGACTGAGGGAGGCAGAGGATGGGTTTGTATCTGTTGAAGATAGTAATGACAAGGGAGAGGGAATGTCGAGGAAGATTGGTATCAAGTTGAAACAAAGTGGGCCAGACACCAGTTTGAGTTCTGGAGGTGAAATGGAAGGGGCAGAAGGTATTGTGAGGAGCTTGGAGCCCAAGCCTTCCATTGATGGGCATGGCTATGATAAAGATATGATTGGTTCAGTGGGAGTAAGCTTTTTGAAGAAGGTGGAACCAGGCCTTTTGTCTGATCCATGGTCGGTTTCAAGTTGGTTGGAAAAGATGGTGGGTGCCATTGAGTCGGTGAAGGTAACCCTGAGTGGAGGTGTCTGGTGCGAGAGAGGCAGTGTAGAAAAGGCCCATGGAGTTGGTGGAATAATCCTTTAATTCATTGCCATTTACTCAGCTGGGCCAGGGGCGCTTTAATTAGGTCAGGTGGAAATGTCCGACAGATCTCAACTCCATAAAAGGAGGAAATTGCCATCGCCTGATCTCGCTGCTTTCTCTTCCTTAACTCCATCTCATCCAGAAGTTCTGTGCGTCCATGAATCCACACTACTCAGTAAATATACCACTTTATGGTTAAAGGAATTCCTGCCTCAGTCTCATCCATTCCTCTGTCACCTGACACGTGACCACCTGTTCACCTTCACTGTCAGTCATCCTACCTGTCCAGCTACCCACACAGATTCCACTAATCTTTCAATGGTCCTTCGAGCCGGATGATGACTGAACCAAAGACAGGTGAAAAGGAAATGAAGGCGGAGAGGGAAGAATTGTCTCCACTGGAAGGAAGAAGAGAGGAGGAGAGAGCAGCTGAGGGAAAGGTCTTGGAACAAAGGAAATATCCAGGAGCTAAGCCTAAAGCAACAAATGCTTCATCCTCAACTACCAGCAGCACCAGAAGAACCAGGCAAGCACCTGGTTATCTTAAGGATTATGTGGTCGAGGTTCCGACATCAAAGGGCAAGCCCACCAGAGCTCAAAGAGTTGATGGATCAACTATACGTTTCAGCCATCAACCATCCCCTCTGAGCCAAGGACCGGAAACTGCTTTGGAGCAGGAAAGTGGTCTACGTGAAGAACCTATGGAGGAGGTAACTCCCACTGCACAGGTCGACCAGCTTCCAGAGGCAGGCTCCGCTCACCCCTTAACTAATGGGAAATCGTCGAAGCACTCTAGACGGAGTGGGAGTTCGACCAGTGGATACCCCTTTGGAAGTGGCCATGGCTGTTATGCAGGTGAGTGAGGACCCAAAAGCGGTTTAACAGAAACAGAGTCCTTTAATGTCAAAACACAGGAAGACATAGATCCTCTTCAGATGTATTGAATGGCAAAATAGACAACCCGCAGAGAGGGCGACAAATAAATCATAAAGTCCTTCTGATATTACAGAAGAGTCCCTTCTTAGCAGCAGAGGAGAATAGCAGGGTTAGCGGCGACAGACTGCTGGTCTCTCTGGGTAGGCGCGGGTTGTAGAGGACAGAGGTACCTGATCACACGTAGCATCAGAAGAACAGGCAGATTCCGACAGGACGAGACAAGGGTGAAGCAAACGAGACGATAGTTTGGTTCTGGCATGAGAAACTCAAACGAGAATCTGACAAAGACAGAAGCAGGAACAGAGAGAGAAATAGAGAACTAATCAGAGGGAAAAAAGGGAACAGGTGGGAAAAGGGTGAACGAGGTAGTTAGAGAAGATGAGGAACAGCTGGGGGAAGGAAAGGAAGAGAAGGTAACCTAATACGACCAGCAGGGGGAAACGGAGTGAAGAGAAAGAACAGGAACAAGACATAACATGACAATACATGACAATGGCAGCAGCCATTCACTAGCCCTCAGCGATTCACAGACCGCTGTCCTACAAGAGAGGATGAAACTATTAGCTTTGGAGGAAATTGAGCGTCAGATTGAGGAGGAACGACAGGCTGACGAACGATGTCACCAATTGGATGTGCAGGCCCGTAGAGCTCTACAGGAAAGGGAATTCATTGCCAAGGACCTGGCACAGCAGCGACGGCACCGTCAAGCCAGAAGGGAATTAGAGGAGGCACGGATGGTCTCATCCTTCCTGGAGAGGAACGAACAGGGAGTTGACCTGACCACCCCTCCACATGGACCTGAACTGTCTGCCTTTCTTTCCCAATCTGACCCTCTGGTACAGCATGGCACACAGTCCCCGGACGCTCCGGGGTCAACAGCCAACACGGAACACGGGAGACAGGTCGCTCCGCCAACGCCCTCTATGCCAGTAACACAAGTTAGCATTCCTCCATCTGGACAAAGCATCACTCCTTCGACCTTTCCGCCAATTACCAACCAAGGTAAATCGTTCCTTTCGTCCAGGGCCAGGCCAGTCCTCAAACAACAGGTCGGAGGGCTCTCGCCCAATTCCGGCTGCCACAAATGGAGGGTCTGGGACAGTAGGGGACAGGCCCAATGAGGCCACAGTGGGCTCATCAGAAGTCCCGGGTTTATCCTTCACGCAATCAGAAGAGGGAGCCAACATTATGAAACTTCTAGTAGCCTCAGCCTATGGAATTCCCAGACCCAAACTGCCATACTTTGAAAATGGAAAGGAGAGTGAATTTGTCCTTTTGGAAATGGCATTGGAGAGCCTACTGGGTATTCACAGTCATCTGTCAGAACGCTACAAATACCAAGTACTAATGGATCATTTGCGGTTTCCCAGTGCATACAGGCTGGCCCAATCCTTTATGCACTCCGCAACACCATACACTGCAGCTCTCCAGGCCCTGAAGGCGAGATATGGTGAGCCACGTCAGCTGGTCCAGAATGAACTAAACAACATCCTGAACACGTCTCCAATTAAAATGGGAGACCATGCTGCCTTCAAGAATTCTCCCTGGCTGTCCAATCCCTGACCTCGATGCTCCAATCCGTTGAAGGAGAAGACGGGAATGAGCTTAAATGTGGCTCCCACGTGGACAGGCTTCTTAGCAAACTTCCAGTGTACCTCAGAGACAGTTTCATTGAACATTGTTTGAATAAGGGCATCCTGAAAGAGGGCTCGAGAAGCACCTATGCTCTCAGAGACCTGGCCGCATGGTTGGAGGTGAAGGCAAAGGCGAAGAGCATCGCTCACCAGGCCACAATCTCAGCCATAGCCGCCGGGGAAGGAAGGAGTTTGAACGCCAGGAGGGACAGAAAAGGCCAAATCCCACTACCATGTACTTAAATAGTGAGGCCGGGGAGGAACCTGGGAAGAAGACCCCTCTCAAGAACATCAAATTCCAGCCTTACTGCCCATATTGCAATAGTAAGGGGCACTTCCTTGGCTCATGCCCCAGAGTAAAAAAGCTCACTCAAACTCAATTGAAGGCCTGGATCACTTCAGGCGAGCGATGCTACAAGTGTGCCCGTAGCCATAAGGTGGAGACCTGCACATTGAGGAAACCCTGCAACCGCTGTAAAGAAATCCATCTCACCGTGTTGCATGATCTAATTCCCCAAGCAAAGAAGGAGCAGAGTATGCTCATGGTAGGAGCTGCAAAGGAGCTGTATCTCGACCAGCAGAACCGGTCTCCAAGGGTCATGTTGAAGGTGGTCAAGGTCACTCTGCAAAGTGAAGGGAGAAGCATAGATACATTCGCCGTTCTAGATGATGGGTCAGAAAGAACAATCATTCTCACAGCGGCCACCCGTCAGCTTAACCTGGAAGGGACCCCCGAGACCCTTAATCTCAGAACGGTGCAACATGATGTTATCCAAATGAAAGGCTCTGCTGTAACCTTTAGCATTTCACCTTCAGGAAACAGGGACGTGGCCTATAACATCACCAATGCCTTCACGGCAGATGGCTTGAATCTCGCAGAGCACTCCTGCCACGGTAAGTGTTCTACAGAAACAATATCCTCATCTACGAGGATTGCCTCTTCCTAACCTGGCCAGAGTAGCGCCACTTATCCTGATTGGGTCAGACCACCCACATCTCGTCACCCCGACTGAGCCCATACGAGCTGGACCAGAAGGAGGTCCATACATCCTTGGGTTGGGCTGTGCAAGGTCCATCCCATCTACTTCTCTCCACCCAAGCTGTACAGTCACAGCAAGTCCTCTTCACCAGAAGCAATCCAGAAGCAGCCACTGACCTCCTTCGAATGTTGAGATGCTCTGGAAGATGGACACCTTCTCCAACCAGAAGATACAGGAGGTCACTCGCTCGAAACATGACTCCTATGCATTAGACCTCCTGGAGAAGAGCACCACCACCACTGAAATGGATGGCGTTCGCAGGTATGCAACCCCACTGCTACGGGTGCCCAACCATCCTCCTCTGGCAACCACGACACGGGCTGTACTCCCACTACTGCGTGGAACGGAGCGACGCCTGGTGAAGAATCCTGAGCTTGCAGAAGTTCATAACCGAGAGATTCATAACCTTGTGAAGGCAGGCTACGTCACTGAAGTGACAGCTCATGAAGAGGGAAACGCACTCCGTGAATCCTGGTATCTCCCTCACCATGTTATCCAGCAACATGGTGGGAAGTATAGACTTGTCTTCAACTGTTCATTCCAAGCAGCTGGTCAAAGCCTGAATGACTGTCTACTCCCGGACCAACCTTAGGTCCTTCCTTGCTCGGTGTCCTTCTCCGGTTCCGGCAGCACTCTACAGCCACCAGTGGAGACATCAAAGCCATGTTTCATCAGATTCGTTTACTGCCTTCCGACACCACACTGCTCCGGTTCATATGGCGAGATATGGAACGAGATGCAGAGCCCACAATCTATGAATGGCAGGTACTCCCATTTGGCACCACCTGCAGTCCTTGCTGTGCCATATACGCTCTGCAGAGACACGCACGGGAGCATCCAGACTGTGACCCAGAAGTATTGGATTCAGTGGAAAATGCCTTCTATGTGGATAACTGCTTACAGAGCATCCCATCCACGGCTGAAGCGAAATCACTCCTTGATAAAGTACGGAATCTCCTGTCCAAAGGGGGATTTGAGGTCCGACAGTGGGCTAGTAACAGAGCGGAGGTTATCCAGCACCTCCCGCCACAAGCTAGGTCCAGTAGCAGTGAACTATGGCTAACGCAGTCTGGTGCTAACCCAGAAGAGCCCACTCTAGGACTGAGGTGGAGCTGCATACCGGATACCCTGGGGTATAAGCACCGCTCATCCCCGAGTAAAGAAACCCCCACTCTGCGCACCATCTATCGGACCCTGGCCAGTCAATACGATCCCCTTGGGTATATCCTGCCATACACAACACGGGCCAAAGTCTTAGTCCAGGACCTGTGGCAGACCAAGAGGGACTGGGATGAACCAATCCACCCGGCTGACCTAGTGGAACGATGGATCTGTTGGGAAACTGAGTTAACGGAGCTCTCTGATGTCCAAATGCCAAGATGTTATGTACCATCCTGTGCTGACCAACTGGGATCATGCCTGGAACTGCATGTGTTCTGTGACGCTTCGGAGCGAGCTTATGGGGCTGTTTCCTATCTTAGAGTGGAGGATAAGGCAGGCCACACCCATGTCTCCTTTGTCATGGCCAGGTCCAGGGTCGCACCCAAGAAGCAGTTGTCAATGCCTAGGCTGGAACTCAGTGCTGCCCTTTCCGGAGCCCAGTTGGCCTCTACCTTGCGAGCCGAGCTCACCTTGCCAATCCAAAGGGTCATCTACTGGAGTGATTCGACCACTGTATTGACCTGGCTCAAGTCGGAGTCCTGCAGGTATAAGGTGTTCGTCGGAACTCGCATTGCGGAAATCCAAGACCTAACAGAAGTCCAGGACTGGAGGTATGTTGATAGCATAAACAATCCTGCTGATGACGTTACTAGAGGTAAAACCCTTAAGGAATTGGCTAAACCCCATCGCTGGAGCTTGGGAACACCATTCTTGTCCCAACCAGAGAAAGAGTGGCCGACAGCCCCCAGGCGTGCGCCCCTCCGCAACCAACTGAAGCTCATGAGTTAAGAAAGTCCGCCCAATGCTACAGCATTTCTACGGAACCAACAACGGCTCTCCCTGACCTAACACAATCCCAAACACTGCCGGATCTGATCACCGCCACAAACCAGACCTCAGATGGGGTGGCTTCTATACCTACCTCCCTCGCGGCAGAGACACTACTCCTCCAGCAAGCACAAGCAGTTAGCTTCCCTGAGGAGTTAAAAGCTCTGAAAGCCGGTAGGGAAGTGGCTAAGGACAGCAGTCTTCTCTCTTGCCCCAGAATATGATCCAATCCTTGGAGTGATCAGAGTCGGAGGGAGGCTGCGCCAAGCAGAGGTTTTGGACCCAGATGCTATCCACCCAATTATCCTTGACTCCAGACACCCTCTTATACCAGGCTCCTCATCAAGAGTTATGATGAGCGGCTTCTCCACCCAGGTCCAGAGAGGGTCTATGGGGAGATGAGGCGGAAGTACTGGATAATTGGAGGACGAGGAGTCATTCGTAAGCACCAATATGCCTGCGTAGAATGTCAGAGATGGCGGGCCGGAGCTACGGTGCCCAAAATGGCAGATTTACCCCCTTCTCGCTTGCGCTTCCTTAAACCACCCTTCTGGTCAACAGGAGTAGATTGCTTTGGCCCCTTGATGATCAAGTTAGGTCGTCGTGTGGAAAAGCGCTGGGGCATTCTATTCAAGTGTTTGACAACCAGATGTGTCCACCTGGACCTACTGGAGAGTTTGGATACTGAAGCCTTCCTCATGGCCCTACGGCGGTTTATCTCCCGACGGGGGAAACCCTACGAGATCCTGGCTGACAGAGGTACGAACTTCAAGGCAGGAGAAGCCAGGTTGGAGGAAGCCTTCCAAGCCATGGAACCCAGCCTCCAGGATCAGCTGATGGACCAACAAATCTCATTTAAATTTAACCCTCCAGGCGCTCCTCATTTTGGAGGAACATGGGAGCGAGAGATCAAATCTGTAAAACGGCCTTACGAGTCGTCCTGGGGGACCAAACTGTCACTGAAACTGTCTTGAGGACCGTCCTGATAGAGGTGGAAGGGATGCTGAACTCCAAACCCTTGGGATATCTCTCTGCAGACATCGCTGACCCGATCCGGTTACACCGAATATGCTCTTGATGGGACGCCGAGATGCGTCACTTCCTCAAGCCATGTATGCTGATACCAACCTCGTAGGCAGACGCCGGTGGCGACACAGCCAAATCTTAGCTGACCATTTTTGGGCCCGATTCATTCGGGATTACCTACCAAGTCTACAGCACAGAGGGAAATGGCGGAGAGAAATGGCCAGCCTGGAAACTGGCCAAGTAGTAATGATGGTGGACCCTCAGCTGCCTCGAGCCTCCTGGCCGGTGGGCCGTATAACTAAGACCATGCCTGGGATCGATGGTTGTGTTAGATCAGTGGAGATCCAGGTGAAGAACCGGACATATATCCGGCCAGTTGCCCGACTGATTCCTCTCCCTGAGATGACAGAGGACGGGGAGCAATGAGCCTTTTTTGAGGAGTGTGGAATTTAACAAATTTCCGGGGTGGCTGTAGAAAAGGCCCATGGAGTTGGTGGAATAATCCTTTAATTCATTGCCATTTACTCAGCTGGGCCAGGGGCGCTTTAATTAGGTCAGGTGGAAATGTCCGACAGATCTCAACTCCATAAAAGGAGGAAATTGCCATCGTCTGATCTCGCTGCTTTCTCTTCCTTAACTCCATCTCATCCAGAAGTTCTGTGCGTCCATGAATCCACACTACTCAGTAAATATACCACTTTATGGTTAAAGGAATTCCTGCCTCAGTCTCATCCATTCCTCGGTCACCTGACACACCTGTTCACCTTCACTGTCAGTCATCCTACCTGTCCAGCTACCCACACAGATTCCACTAATCTTTCAGGCAGGTTGAGGTGGCCAGGGTCATTGTAGTGAAAAATATGTTGTATGCAGAGGAAGTGAAGAAGGTAGTGGAGGTGGATCAAGGGTGAGGGATTCTGAGAGTATCCCTGTGAATAGTAGATATTTGCCAGAACAGAGGGATAGGCCAATGAGTGATATATGTTTCAATGAGGTTGGCTTAGCATTCATAGCCATTGTTATCTGCTGTACTGCAGAGATGACACGTAAGTCATAGAAAATAGATGTTGTGGTGGCAGCTGCAGAGAAGTACTTGGGGGTATGAGATTAGATTTCAGAAGAGTTACAGGGTGTGTTGAGTTGTAGTGTCCCGTCCTCTCGGGTCGTTGGCCTGGGGTAGGATAAGACAGGGTTAAAGTAGTGGAATAAGGTGATGGGTTTTAATGAGTGTAGGGTTAGTTAGAAGGGTCATTAAATATATATATATATTTATTTTTTCACATTTCCCCTTTCCAATTTTTTCACAAAGGTAATGGATTCATACTATAGTTCAGTAGAGGGCGATAATGCAACATATTGGATACCAACCGTCTTTAAACCTCACAGAAGCAGAAGAAGAAGAATACACCTGTTCTTTTGTGATTGCTGCCCTGCCCACTATTTAACTGGAAGGAGAGCTATTCCACACAATTGTTTATGCTTTTTCTCTGGTTGTTTTTTTTTCCCAAGTCTTGGGGACAATTGTTGATGCAACATGGTTTGGTTTCTGATTCTCATCCGGTTTGTCCAAGGTAGGACCAGTCATTTT
This sequence comes from Oncorhynchus nerka, assembly GCF_034236695.1. NCBI lineage: Eukaryota > Metazoa > Chordata > Actinopteri > Salmoniformes > Salmonidae > Oncorhynchus > Oncorhynchus nerka. The sequence continues at coordinate 1,754 of NW_027039430.1, read as the reverse complement.
GGTTATGTGACATCCTGCGCTTGAGTGTTTTCCATTTGAGGTAGGCCAGGCCGGCCCCACTGCGGACGACAATTGGTTCACCATGTTATTATCTAACATGTATTATGTTCCCCTTGTGTATTTCAGTGGGCAGTGTTCCCATCACCAATTTCACAAATGCTACTACTTCAAATGCTACTTTCCCTGCCACAGGTAGGCAGGCCTGCATTTGGGACCAGTCATTTTGTTAGATGACAGGCTGAAAGCTAGGCCTGTTTTCCATGTATATTTAATGTAGGCCAGCCTCACTGCAAAACTGTTCTGTTCCACTTTATAATATTTTCTTTCTGAATTTCAGTGGACAATTCTACAAACCCCATCAACAATTCTACAAATGGGACTTTCACTGCCACAAGTAGGCCTCTACTGTGATTCTAAAGTCAATCTCTTGGGCTGATGGGGCATAAAGAAACGACTAAATCTGTCTTCAAGTTTATGGCTTGTCTATCAATAAACATAATGATATTACAAAATAAGTTTGTTCACAATTTCTTTTAGGTTCTACTGCCTCAATGGGGACACGCCACAGACGAAATGATTGGCTTAAAACGCCTGAAACCAGAGAAGGTAACGCATTCATTAGATGAAGCGCACAATCCTGGACCTCTACCATGAGGTCTGGACTTTAATGGCACTGGAGGTAGTGACTTGTAACTAGTACATGTCAGTGTTGTTTCAGACCATCTCTCTCTGTTACAGAGGACTTACAGTTCGACCTTGCTATCATGGAGGGAGACATTCTGGTTTCGGTGAGTCTGTTATCCCTGCTTTCTGTCCTGTTACTGCATCTTTTAGACTGATGAATCTAATTGATTCCACCTTCTGATATACACAGCCTGAAGCTAATGACTCCAAAATCATTCAAGCCAGATTGTTGAACAGAATTACATTTGAACGTGCTCTACCGGTTGTCCATGGTGTTGGTCCTTCAGATGGTCGCAATTTGAGCCAATATATCCACAGGAAAATATACAATGCATGCATAATAACCTAAGTGATAGAAATTTCAACTTCAGTACCGTCACTCTAAAAGTTGTGTTAACAGTACTTTCCTGTGGATATTTTTAACCATCCGTGGTGTTGATCCTTCAGACCACCAGTAGAGTAAGTTTCAATGTTATTGTATTTAACATTCTGTCTTGTAAAGAAACCTTTAGTGATTTTGCAGTCATTAATTTCAGTCTGTGTATACCAGAAGCTGGTACAGTACCTTGACTTATTTCACATTTTGTTGTTACAGCCTGAATTCAAAATGGATTAAATACAAATTCTAACCCATCTACACAAAATACCCCATAATGACAGTGAAAATGTTTTAGAAATGTTTGCTAGTTTATTGAAAATGAAATGCAGAAATATCTCAACTAGTTGCATCCCAGAGTCGATACTTTGTAGAAGCACCTTTGGCAGCGATTACACCTGTGAGTCTCTCTGGGTAAGTCTAAGAGCTTTCCACATCTGGATTGTGTAACTTCTCAATCTAATCAAAATGATTCAAGCTGTCAAATTGGTTGTTGATCACTACTAAACAACCATGTTCAGGTCCTGCAGTAGATTTGTTAAAACTTTAAACTTGGCCACTCGGGAACATTCTGTCTTGGTAAGAAACTCCAGTGCAGATTTGCCCTTGTTTTAGGTTATTGTCCTGCAGAAAAGTGAATTATGCTCCCAGTGTCTGGTAGAAAGCAGACTAAACCAGGATTTCCTCTAGGATC